>NC_090650.1:96971401-97271401 GCF_040937935.1 Hyperolius riggenbachi | reverse complement strand
AGGGGAACCGCTCTTTCCTGACTCCTGCCTCGTCACAGCAGCAGCGCCGGGCGCGCTGCTGTGAAACACTTATGGAGAGGGGAACCCGGATTAGAGGAAGCGGCCGCTGGCTGAGCAGGTAATAGCAGCGGCGGCCGCGGGGAGGGTTTGGGGAGGCCGCGGACCACCAACCACCACCCACCACAGACCAAGACTCGCATACAAGCCGACCCCCCAACTTTTAGGGGTCAAAAAGTCTGCTTGTATGCGAGTATATACTGTATGCGAATGTTCACATCGAAATTCACAATTACGCATCGTAATGCGAAAATTGTAATTCATTTAGTATGTAATAGTAGTATTTTATAAATTTCGTATTTTTGCGTAATTTTCACAAAATTTCACAATTTTTTGCTGAATTTAGACGTTAATAGCAAAGCCCCCATACATGCTATTGCTACCAAAATTGCTGCATATGTTAAGCAGAATAGTGGGTAAAGGTCACAAAAATAATTTTTCAAAAAGACCTTGTAGTTTTTGAGAAACTCTATTTTGAAAATGCAAAAAAAAAATAGTTTTTAAACTGTCATTTTTCTAAGTTTAAAAACCATTTTTACTTGCATTTTTAAAATTGAATTTTTTTTAAAAAAAACTATGAGGTCTTTTGAAAAATTATTTTTTTGACCCATTATTCTCCTTAACATGTGTAGCAATTTTGGTGTCAATAGCATGTATGGGGGTCGGCAAGAATTTACGTGAAATTTCGCAAAATTTTGTGCGAAATTACGAGTGACTACACAAAATCAATTGAATTTGCAAATTGTAATTACATATAAGCGTAACTGCGAAAATGTATGCGAAATTTAGCGAAATCGTAATTTGTTGATTACGACCACTAGAGTTACTCTCATTTGTAAACAGTACTTACTGCAATCAGAATGATACAACTATGGCCCTGTGTATAACATTTGTTGTAAAACTTTATTCCTGTGTTATGAAAGCCTCCATAATCTGATGAATGAGTTGCTTGTTGGCTCCAGGACACTTCACTCACCTTGCAAAATGGACACATTTTCAAACATAACAAGGCATTATACTTTTCAGTATGGCAATGACCGCTCACACCAGGCTGATAATTAGTTTAAAGAGAAACTCCGACCAAGAATTAAACTTTATGCCAATAAGTAGCTGATACCCCCTTTTACATGAGAAATCTATTCCTTTTCAAAAACAGAAAATCAGGGGGCGCTGTATGACTGATATTGTGGTGAAACCCCTCCCACAAGAAGCTCTGAGTACCGTGGTACTTCTGGCAGTTTCCAGTCTGTGAACCTTGTTGCATTGTGGGAAATAACTGTTTACAGCTATTTCCAACTGCCAAAAAGCCTGCATTAGCTACATCACCTGCCAACAGTAAAAATGTCAGGAAGTTATCAGTGAGAGTTGGGCTTCTTCCCTCAAGCTATAGTGATTCTTAAAGAGACTCTTAACATAAAAAAAAATCCCTCTGGGGGATACTTACCTCTGGAGGAGGAAGCCTCAGGGTCTCAATGAGGCTTCCCCCTCCCCTGTAGGTTCAGGGAATCCAGTGCATCCCAGAATTCTCCCCCAATCCTCCCCCGACAAGCTTGACAAGCTGTGATATATTTACCTTGCCGGGGTCCAGCGCAGGTGCAGTAGTGTAGTGACCTTTCGTTCGGGCTAGGAAAAATAGCCGAGCCAGATTATATCCGCTCTACTGTGGATATAATCTAAAGTCCCCTTTAAAGCTGCTCGTCCTTCGCCCTCTCCCTGGGTGGCTCTGGTCCCCTGTAATTCAACCCGAAAGCCTGGCCAAGTCACGCTTCATGGCGCAATCGGTGCCTGCGCGGTACTACAGCCGCAAGAGCAAGACGGGGGAGCACACCTGAATGGGACCGCGCATGCACGGCGAATCGCGACTCATCCAGGCTTTTAGACTGAATTACTGGGGACTGGAGCTACCCAGGTAGATGGCAAGGGAAGAGCATCCTTAATGGGGCTTAAGGAAGCCCCAGGTAAGGTACACTTTAAGGCCCCGTTTACACTTAATCAGTTGGTACACATTTTTTTTCCTTCTCCATAGCAGTGCATTGTGAAAAAGATTTCAGGTAAAACGCGTTACGTGTGAGCTGCGCTATAGGAAAACATGGGCATTACTTTGAAAATCAGTTGTCCTTTCAGTTATAACTGAGAGCAACTGATTAAGTGTAAACAGACACACAATATACAATTTTCATGCAATCTGACTATACAATATTTATACAATCTTACCAACATCCATGTAGTATAACACTTGGTGATAGATTGTACAGCCAGATTGCATGAAAATTGTATGGTGTGTGGCCACCTTTAGGATTTATAAAGGACAACTGAAGTGAGATGGATATGGAGGCTGCCATATTTATTTACTTTTAAGCCCAATCTACACGATACGATTCTTTATACGATTTGATTACGATTCTATTTACGATCCGATTAAATCCGTCATGTCCGATCAGGATTCGATTCAATTCGATTTGCCATTGTTTTGCAATGGCAAATCGAATTGAATCGAATCCGGATCGGACATGTTGGATTTAATCAGATCGTAAATAGAATCGTAATCGAATCGTATAAAGAATCGTATCGTGTAGATTGGGCTTTAAACAATACCAGTTGCCTGGCAGCCCTGCTGATCTGTCTGACTGCAGTAGTGTCTGAATAACACCAGAAACAAGCATGCAGCTAATCTTGTCAGATCTGACAACAATGTCAGAAACACCTGATCTGCTGCATGCTTGTTCAGGGACAGTGGCTATAAGTATTAGGGCCCATTTCCACTATCGCGAATCCGCATGCATTGTCCGCATGCAGATTCGCATAGCCAATACAAGTGGATGGTCCTGTTTCCACTTGTCAGTAATCCTGAGCGTTTTTCTGTGCGGGAGAAGTCTGCACGGAAGAGCCCTCAGAATTTGCACACCGCTATGCGAATCGCCGCTAATGTATTTAATAGGGAAATCGCATGCGGTTTTGGCATGAGTATTTTACCGCAATTTCGTATAGAAACTAATGTTACATCACACAGGCAGTGACATGGTTAAAATCGCATACATACTAACCTATGCGAAATCGCGGTAAAATACGCATGTGGAATCGCATGCGATTTCGTCAGCGGGGAATTAGCGGCAATTCCGCACCGCACAAGTGGAAACGGGCCCTTAGAGGCAGAGCATCTGCAGGATAGCCAGGCAACTGGTACTGCTTAAAAGTAAAATACATTTGGCAGACTCCATATCTCTGTTGCTTCAGTTGTCCTATGGACATGTTGGAGAGGATTTTTTTTTTTTATAGGGTTTAGATACGCATGGGAATAAAAGACAAGTGTTGACAAAACTTGTGCCACATAGGCGATAAACATTGCCTGAGTGAAACTTATGTAGCAGTTCATAAAAGAGAAAATTGTCGACATACAGACATCAGTAAACGAATATGATGATGTGCAGTTTTTTCTGATTCTGTGTCTGCAGTCTGCTGACCTTGTTTTTTGCTCTTGAATTAAATGAACCATTTTCATAGCTCCCAACTGTCCCTCTTTTGGAGGGACAGTCCCTCTTTGGGAGCCCTGTCCCTCTTTCCTCCTCATTTGTCCCTCTTTCAGGACTTTGTCCCTCTTTCTATGTAAATCTATATATTTCTCTACTAAAAATGTGTTTGTTTGACTCTAAACTTTATTCCCATCCTTTACATTGATATATTTCTTATTTTCACATGTTAATATGAAGGAAAATGAACCAGGATAGAAAGGACCGGTGTGGTTTGAATTATAAAACAGCATTTTTCTTATGAAATCTTTATGGTATGCGTGACTAGGGGTGTGTTAGGGGGCGTGATTAGAGGTGTGGCAGGGGTGTGGCTTAAGTGTCCCTCTTTCTCATCTCAAAAAGTTGGGAGGTATGCATTTTTGTATAGTACCAGTCCTTGCCCTGCCTGTTTGCAGTTTGAACAGCATGATGATGCTGACCCAAGACTCACCCCGCCCACAGGGACTGTTCATAACTTTTTCAGCTAGGTTGCTTTGAATCACATGACCAACTCTGAAGCTGCTTGCAAGGCTATTGGATGATATATTTAGATTAGTGCCAGGCTCTCAGGTAATGTGTATAGTTATAAAGATATATCACACACTGGAAACCTCTGCGTTTCTGTTCTCCTCGGGTGTAAAGGTGGATTTCACATGAAATCCTCTTAATGTGTTGGCCACAGGTTCAGGGGAAAGGTTCTGTATATCCTTTTAATGAGGGGATTCTGTTAGAAATGTCTATAATTATGCACAGGTTTATCTGATCCCCTCACAGGCCAAGGATTAAAGGCTGATGTCAGACTTGTCCTCTTATCTGCGGCTTCCTCTATTCCTCCACTTTAGTGTTATCGTTCCTTGTGAATTGTGATCACGCGTCTTAATGATGGCTTCTATGGTAACATCTCCTTTCACGCATTCATCATTTCCCTTTCTGGCAAAAAGCATCCGCTGAACTTGTTAAGAAGCTTCCAAGCTTCTCCCTCTTTCTCTAACAAGTAAATGAATATACGTCAGTCTGAATAAATCCATAATTTCATGGTAGGCTTTGGCATTAGGCTGTATCGGGGTTGCGTCTATGAAATAAATATGAGGGCAGGCTGATGACAGCTGTGGAACACATGGATTTGTTATACAGTGAAACATTGGATTAAGAGTAACTTGGTTTGAGAGCGCCTTGCAAGACAAACATTTTAATGAGATTTCAACTTGATAAACAAGTGATGTCTTGATGTACAAGCACAGAACATTTACACGCCTCACATCATCACAACTAAGACGATGGTTCTTCTCACTTTGATGTTATAGGCTTGTACTTAATTGTACTTAAACTAAACCTGAGATTAATCGATATAAAAGTTTTATACATACCTGGGGATTCCTCCAGCCCCCTCCGCACCAATCACTCCCATGCCGCCGGTGTCCTCCTCCCGGTAGAACCCCTATTAACTTAGTCGGGGTGGACTGCGCATGCGCAGCCCTGTGCGTGCATCCTACCGCGCTCCCGTGGCTGGGAGCGATCTGCACCTGTGCAGCACTACTGCGCAGGCGCAGAAGGCTCCCAGCTACGGGAGCGAGACGGGGGCATGCACAGCCGCACAGTGCATGCGCCGGCTGGCCCTCGAATGGCCAAACTTACAGGGCTTTTACCTGGAGGAGTAGGTCTTCAGTGCCCCGTCGTTCCTGTGCCGTTCTTGGTTGAAATTATTCAACCTACTAGGTTGAATAGCTCTTGGGCAGCCTTCGGAACTACTTGTGTAACCAAATAGTTCTGAAAAGAAAAGCATCCATACTGCATTCTACTTTCTACTTAGGTACCCTATGTATTAAACCAGATTTGCTCTAAGCTGCAATACAACTGGTTAACTACTGACACATTCAAATTGTTGGCCAACTGGCTGGAGAGAATGCTTCAAACGTTTACAGCTGATAATTCTGGAATGTCACAAAGGTCTAGTTTAATATTTTTTTTTCTCAAAATAAGTTGAAAATGTAACTTAAGTATGCTATATAGTTTTATTACCTACTAGTAATTCTTCAATTGCTAGTTACGTAAAATACCTGACTCTGGCCTTCTACTTCGGTATGTATCTAACCTGCAATGAGCGGCCTCACTTCAGTATCCCTTTAGAGGACAACAGCATTATTGTTGGTACAGCAGAGGATGTGATAATTGTTAAAGCAGTAGGATTAGCCATACGATGCCAGGGGGAAAAAAACACATATATAAGTAGATAATACTTGATCTACTTACATAACGCATGTATTATACTGTCCACGTTTTGATTTCAGTAAATGTTCTATAGTAAATTATGAGAATTCTGTTCCTGGTGGGGGCCATGTCTTTTGCCCACAGTTAAGGCTAACTCGTGACGTCATTTCTGCCCTTTATTTTTTTTCTTGTCTCCTCCAATAGCTGAGTCGCCTCAGCCTTGCTTGTAAACACAAGTGAGTAGGGGATTAGGTTTCAGATAAAAAGCTGGCAGGGAAATAAAAGGAAGAGGAGGAATAGATTATAGATAAAAAGAACCCCCAGCATGCAATTCTTTGGCACGACTACTAAAGGACCAGTGTTCCTTAAGTATGTGATAACTCCAAATCATAACAGCAGAAAGTTATGAAAGATTTGAATGCAGGCTTAGCATCTTTATCACTTAATACACTCAGACCAGTTGCTGTTGAAATTATATTTTTATGGTGACTATACCGCTTTAATGGAAACCTGAAGTGAGTGGAATACCGTGGCTGCCATCTTCTGTCCCTTATAAACAATGCCAGCTGACTGGCTGTCATGATGCGCTTTAGGCTGTAGTCACACACCTACAACAGGCTTGCAGCCGCCCAGCCAGTGGAGTCAGACCAGAGTTAAAACATCTGATCTGTATGCTCATTCTGGGCCAGTGACTGAAAGTATTAAAGGCAGAGTATCAGCACAGAAGTCAGGCAACTGGCATTGTTGGGCTGTGGAGTTAGTACAAAAATCATCCAACTCCGACTCCTCATTTTGTGAAACCGACTCCAGGTACCCAAAATGGCTCAGATTCCTCGACTATGACTCTTTATCTAATACTTACCAGGGCTGTGGATTTGAAACAAAAATCATCCGACTCCGACTCTTCAGTTTATGAAAGGGTGGGGCGGGGGGGGGGGGGGGGGGAATTAAGCTTTGTGTTTTCATTGAGGAAATGCATTGCAATTGCTCAAAAACTGCTGAATGCAGTGCGTTTGCGATGGTACACATAGCGCAGTTCTGCAGTGAGAGTGTTAATATAGGGTTTTAGCATTTATAGCATTTATTTCAAAAAATGTATATAGTTGAATTGGTAATTATTTATTTTTGGATAGTTATACAAATACTTTAAATTAGAAGAACTTCATTTTTGTTTTGTTGTGCAAGTACCAAACGGGCGGTTCTCTTTACTTTTGCCACTTTGTGTTGTATCCTCTTACTTAATTAGTATAGTTTTTTTTACTGGTCATTTCTGAACTGATGGACTTAAAATACTTACCTACGACAGTACAAATCGTTGTACAGTTTTACTATGTACTGCATATAGAAAGTTAACAGAAGAGGCCACTGATATCAGGAGATATCTGTATACATGTAGACCAGCACATCTAAAAGTTTCAGTATTTTATAATTTTTGTAAAGCGGTAAGTTTATTAGTTTTTTCAAAAAGTTTTTTTCTATACAACAATGTAACTTACAAAACATTAAAACATAACCTATAGCAAGACTAACCATGGCACTATGAAGAAGGCGGCATGAAGAGAGAGAAAAAGGAAAAGAGAAAGAGGAATACCCTGTTGGGGATCCCTGAAGAGGAAAGTAAAGAGGAAATTAAAGCATTATCATATACATAGTATATAGCACATTACAATCATCATGTAATACTAGAAGTACTACATTTTCAGAGAGTTCCTAGGCTATTACTGAGGCAGCAGGCATGTTGAAGAACAGCCAAGGCTTAACCCTGTAAGATTGAGTTGCGTCATTAGGTTATGATGCATCATTATTTTTTTTTAAAATATACTGCATAGGTTTATAGAAGTAGTCCAGCCACGCATCAGGAGTCACCAACTATGAGAATCGTTAAGTCAAGAATCCATTTATCTATCAGCATTGGCCTACATCAGGATGAATGATATGAAAATATTGTAAGCATTAATTCATCAAAGTATACATGTAGGTAAATTAATATTTGCGAGAGAATTTGAGTATAGAGCACAGCTGTAAATATTTTAAGTATATTAAACGTCCACCATTACAGTTTTGCAATACTTATCGCACCAGCCAGACCAGATATTATCAAATTTATTAGGGCAGTTCCGACTTTTATATGTTGATTTACATAATGGTAGTCAAAAGTGGTAGGGGTGATGCAGCACCCTATAGGAAAAGACACAGGAGACAAAACGGGAGCCCAGTAGTGCAATATGTTTATAACACCAATATAATGAGAGGAATAAAGGCACTACTCACAAAGGAGGGTTGCTGGGGGCAACCAACCACAGGAAGCAGGTGGAGACAATAAACCCGACTCCACTCGGGGTGGTCCTGGCCAGGACCAGATGAACGGTCGCCCTCTTAGTGGAAAAAAGGATGAGACCACCACTGTGGGAACCCACTGGTGGCGTATCACCACCCCTCGAACAGAGTCTGTTCGGGGGTATACTAAGCACAAACAGAGGAAAGAGGCGCCCTGGGATAATAAAAGCGTTTAAAAACGGCTAAAAACAGTAGATAATTTGAGGTAGCTTACCTCAATGACGAAATCTCTGCAAAGTATTACAAAAGATTTTTATTAGCACAAGCGGCAACGCGTTTCACGGGTCACAGCCCGCTTCATCAGGCCAATTGCAGTGCCAAATGAATAAATTCCTCAAGCATAGGGAGCCTCCAGGCAGACATGCTGTGTGGAGGGACTGGGAGCGACTTAGTCTTCTTGGGGCAGGCCAGGCAGCCAGTCACACGGCGTGCAGGCAGAGATGCTGTGTGTGCGGGGACTGACTTAGTCTTGGGGCGGGCAGCAGCCCTCCGGGATCCATGCCTCATTCATTTTGATAAAGGTGAGGTACTTAACACTTTTGTGACTTAGGCGACTTCTCTTCTCTGTGACAATGCCTCCAGCTGCGCTGAAGGTCCTTTCTGACAGGACGCTTGCGGCAGGGCAGGAGAGAAGTTGGATGGCAAATTGGGACAGTTCTGGCCACAGGTCAAGCCTGCGCACCCAGTAGTTCAAGGGTTCCTCATCGCTGTTCACAGCAGTGTCTACATCCACACTTAAGGCCAGGTAGTCGGCTATCTGCCGTTCCAGGCGTTGGTGGAGGGTGGACCCGGAAGGGCTACGGCGAGGCGTTGGACTAAAGAACGTCCGCATGTCCGACATCACCATGAGATCGCTGGAGCGTCCTGTCTTTGACTGCGTGGACACGGGAGGAGGATTAGTGGCAGTGGTACCTTGCTGGCGTTGTGCCGTCACATCACCCTTAAAGGCATTGTAAAGCATAGTTGACAGCTGGTTCTGCATGTGCTGCATCCTTTCCACCTTCCGGTGAGTTGGTAACAGGTCCGCCACTTTGTGCCTGTACCGAGGGTCTAGTAGTGTGGCCACCCAGTACAGCTCATTCCCCTTGAGGTTTTTTATACGGGGGTCCCTCAACAGGCAGGACAGCATAAAAGACGACATCTGCACAAAGTCGGATCCAGTACCCTCCATCTCCTCTTGCTCTTCCTCAGTGACGTCAGGTAAGTCAACCTCCTCCCCCCAGCCGCGAACAATACCACGGGAAGGTTGAGCAGCACAAGCCCCTTGCGATGCCTGCTGAGGTTGTTCTCCTGCCGCTGTCCCCTCCTCCTCCTCCTCCTCCTCCTCCTCCTCCCCCAAAGAAACACCTTGCTCATCATCCTCTGAGTCTGACTCGTCTTCTGCACACGACTTCTCTTCTTCCTCCTCCTCCCCCCTCTGTGCTGCCGCAGGTGTTGAGGAAACAGCTGGGTCTGATGAAAATTGGTCCCATGCCTGTTCCTGCCGTAACGGTTCCTGGTCACGCTCATTCACAGCTTCATCCGCCACTCTACGCACAGCACGCTCCAAGAAGTAAGCGTAGGGAATTAAGTCGCTGATGGTGCCCTCACTGCGGCTCACCAGGTTGGTCACCTCCTCAAACGGCCGCATGAGCCTGCATGCATTTTCCATCAGTGTCCAGTTGTCGGGCCAGAACATCACCATCTTCCCAGACTGTTTCATTCTACTGTAGTTGTAGAGGTAGTGGGTCACGGCTTTCTTCTGTTCTAGCAGGCAAATGAGGCGTCTCACCGGCATGTTGTTTTTGCGCTGAATTTCCGCAAAGCGTGCCATGGCTGTGTAAGACCGCCCCAAATGCCCACAGAACTTCCTGGCCTGCTTCAGGACATTCGCTAAGCCAGGGTACTTTGCCACAAATCTTTGAACCACTAGATTCATGATATGTGCCATGCAGGGTATGTGTGTCAGCTTCCCCATATGCAAAGCGGCAAGCAGATTGCTGCCGTTGTCGCACACCACGTTGCCTATCTCCAGGTGGTGCGGGGTCAGCCACTCATCCACCTGTTTCTTAAGAACAGCCAGGAGAGCTGCTCCATTGTGACTCTCCGCTTTGAGACAAGACATGTCTAAGATGGCGTGACACCGTCTTACCTGGCATGCAGCATAGGCCCTGCGGAGCTGGGGCTGTGTAGCTGGAGAGGAGAACTGCCACTCAGCCAAGGAGGAGGAGGACAGCGAAGAGCATGTAGCAGGAGGAGAGTAGGTGGCAGGAGGCCTGCCTGCAAGCCGTGGAGGTGTCACAATTTGGTCCGCTGCGCCCTGCTTGCCATCGTTCACCACCAGGTTCACCCAATGGGCTGTGTAGGTAATGTAGCGGCCCTGCCCGTGCTTGGCAGACCAGGCATCCGTGGTCAGGTGTACCCTTGACCCAACGCTCTTCGCAAGAGATGACACCACTTGCCTCTCAACTTCACGGTGCAGTTGGGGTATGGCCTTTCTCGAAAAATAAGTGCGGCCTGGCATCTTCCACTGCGGTGTTCCGATGGCCACAAATTTACGGAAGGCCTCAGAGTCCACCAGCCGGTATGGTAACAGCTGCCGAGCTAACAGTTCCGCCACGCCAGCTGTCAGACGCCGGGCAAGGGGGTGACTGGCCGAAATTGGCTTCTTCCGCTCAAACATTTCCTTCACGCACACCTGACTGCTGCTGTGGGCAGAGGAGCAGGAACCGCTTAAGGGCAGAGGCGGAGTGGAGGAGGGTGCCTGTGAAGGTGGAAGGGAGAAAGCGGCAGAAGCAGATAATGCACCTGATGGAGGAGGAAGAGGAGAAGGAGGGTGGCTTTGCTTTTGTGTGCTGCTGCTGCTTTTGCTCAGGTGGCCATCCCATTGCTGTTTGTGCCTTTTCTCCAGGTGCCTTCGTAAGGCACTTGTCCCTACGTGAGTGTTGGCCTTTTCACGGCTCAATTTTTGTTGGCAGAGCGAACAGATGGCTTTGGTCCGATCTGAGGCACACACATTAAAAAATTTCCACACCGCTGAGCCACCCTGGGATGTGGGCACTATGGGGACCGTCACCTCAGCAGCTGATGCTGAAGGGCAAGTTGGCTGGCTGTACATAGGTGGCGATACATGGTGCCGGACTCTGCCACCAGCTGTTTCTGACGAAGAGCTGCCCCAGCTTCTTTCAGCAACTTCTCTCCTCCTACTACTCTCTGACTCCCCCTCTGAACTGTCCCCCTCTTCATCTCCTCTATTGGGAACATACAGAGGATCCCTATCATCGTCATCATCGTAATCATCCTGCCCAGCTTCGCTTGCCTCAGACAAATCCAAACATGCACCATCAGTAGGTCCTTCATCCTCCTTACACGTTACATCCATAGTGTTGCCGGGTAACTCAAATATATGAGCTGGTGAAAATTCATCTGGCTGTAACAACAATGGCTGTGCATCAGTGATTTCAACACTAAATAATTCTTGCGAAGTGTCAAATGCAGCGGAAGTGGTGCTAGTAGTAGCGCTGGTGGCTGAGCAAGATGAGGTGTTCTGTGTCGCTAAATACTCAACCACGTCCTGACAATCTTGGGAGGTGATGGGACGTGCCTTCTTCCGAGCACTGTACTGTGGGCCAGGTCCACACGAAATTACATTTACACGACCTCGCGCAGATCTGCCGGGTGGCCTTCCTCTGGCTCTGGCACTACCTCTTCCTCTACCTGTTCTGTCCATATCGGGTATGCACGGAGTGGTATATCACACTGCGTGCACTCACGTAGGTAGGTGGGTTCACTTAACTGCACAGGTATGCGCACTGATGCGGTGGGTTCACTGAACAGAACAGGTATACAGTGGCGGGTTCACAGAACAGGTATGCAGTGGCAGGTTCACTGAACACAACAGGTATGCAGTGGCAGGTTCACTGAACACAACAGGTATGCAGTGGCGGGTTCACTGAACAGGTATACAGTGGCGGGTTCACTAAACAGAACAGGTATACAGTGGCGGGTTCACTAAACAGAACAGGTATACAGTGGCGGGTTCACAGAACAGGTATGCAGTGGCAGGTTCACTGAACACAACAGGTATGCAGTGGCGGGTTCACTAAACAGGTATACAGTGGCGGGTCCACTGAACAGAACAGGTATGCAGTGGCGGGTTCACTAAACAGAACAGGTATACAGTGGCGGGTTCACTAAACAGAACAGGTATACAGTGGCGGGTTCACAGAACAGGTATGCAGTGGCAGGTTCACTGAACACAACAGGTATGCAGTGGCGGGTTCACTGAACACAACAGGTATGCAGTGGCGGGTTCACTGAACAGGTATACAGTGGCGGGTTCACTAAACAGAACAGGTATACAGTGGCGGGTTCACTAAACAGAACAGGTATACAGTGGCGGGTTCACAGAACAGGTATGCAGTGGTGGGTTCACAGCACAGGTATGCAGTGGTGGGTTCAATGAACAGGTATACAGTGGCGGGTCCACTGAACAGAACAGGTATGCAGTGGCGGGTTCACTGAACAGGTATACAGTGGCGGGTCCACTGAACAGAACAGGTATACAGTGGCGGGTTCACAGAACAGGTATGCAGTGGCAGGTTCACTGAACACAACAGGTATGCAGTGGCGGGTTCACTGAACAGGTATACAGTGGCGGGTCCACTGAACAGAACAGGTATGCAGTGGCGGGTTCACTAAACAGAACAGGTATACAGTGGCGGGTTCACTAAACAGAACAGGTATACAGTGGCGGGTTCACAGAACAGGTATGCAGTGGCAGGTTCACTGAACACAACAGGTATGCAGTGGCGGGTTCACTGAACACAACAGGTATGCAGTGGCGGGTTCACTGAACAGGTATACAGTGGCGGGTTCACTAAACAGAACAGGTATACAGTGGCGGGTTCACTAAACAGAACAGGTATACAGTGGCGGGTTCACAGAACAGGTATGCAGTGGTGGGTTCACAGCACAGGTATGCAGTGGTGGGTTCAATGAACAGGTATACAGTGGCGGGTCCACTGAACAGAACAGGTATGCAGTGGCGGGTTCACTGAACAGGTATACAGTGGCGGGTCCACTGAACAGAACAGGTATGCAGTGGCGGGTTCACTGAACAGGTATACAGTGGCGGGTGCACTGTACAGAACAGGTATGCAGTGGCGGGTTCAATGAACAGGTATACAGTGGCGGGTCCACTGAACAGAACAGGTATGCAGTGGCGGGTTCACTAAACAGAACAGGTATACAGTGGCGGGTCCACTGAACAGAACAGGTATACAGTGGCGGGTTCACAGAACAGGTATGCAGTGGCAGGTTCACTGAACACAACAGGTATGCAGTGGCGGGTTCACTGAACAGGTATACAGTGGCGGGTCCACTGAACAGAACAGGTATGCAGTGGCGGGTTCACGAAACAGAACAGGTATGCAGTGGCGGGTTCACGAAACAGAACAGGTATACAGTGGCGGGTTCACTAAACAGAACAGGTATACAGTGGCGGATTCACAGAACAGGTATGCAGTGGTGGGTTCACAGCACAGGTATGCAGTGGTGGGTTCAATGAACAGGTATACAGTGGCGGGTCCACTGAACAGAACAGGTATGCAGTGGCAGGTTCACTGAACAGGTATACAGTGGCGGGTCCACTGAACAGAACAGGTATGCAGTGGCGGGTTCACTGAACAGGTATGCAGTGGCGGGTTCACTGAACAGGTATGCAGTGGCGGGTTCACTGAACAGGTATGCAGTGGTGGGTTCACAGCACAGGTATGCAGTGGTGGGTTCAATGAACAGGTATGCAGTGGCGGGTCCACTGAACAGAACAGGTATGCAGTGGTGGGTTCACAGCACAGGTATGCAGTGGTGGGTTCACAGCACAGGTATGCAGTGGTGGGTTCACAGCACAGGTATGCAGTGGTGGGTTCACAGCACAGGTATGCAGTGGTGGGTTCACAGCACAGGTATGCAGTGGTGGGTTCACAGCACAGGTATGCAGTGGTGGGTTCACAGCACAGGTATGCAGTGGTGGGTTCACAGAACAGGTATGCAGCCAGACAGGAACAAGTTAAGCCTAACTAATCTTTCCCTGAGAGACAGTCTGCAGCAGCTCGCCCTACTCTCACTAACGCAGGCAGCACACGAGTGACCGTAATGGCCGCCGCTGCCTGCCTTATATAAGGGGGGGTGGGGCTCCAGGGGCTAGTGTAGCCTAATTGGCTACACTGGGCCTGCTGACTGTGATGTAGAGGGTCAAAGTTGACCCTCCATGTGCATTATGGGGCGAACCGAACTTCCGCAAAGGTTCGCCTGCGGGACGCGAACGCGAACCACTGAAGTTCGCATGGAACCGTTCGCAGGCGAACCGTTCGGCCCAACTCTAATTGCCATGCATGGATAGTAGTTTTCATAACAGGTGTAATGTCTGGGGAGGAATTCAGACCCCTGAAAGGTAAATTCAAAAGGGCTTCAAATGAACCCATTATAGCTGCTTCTATCACTACTGCTGGATTAAATTCATTTCTCGAGAACCACCATCTTATAGTGACCAATATCGATGCCAACAAGTAGTAGAGAAAGTTAGGCATAGCTAGGCCACCCTCCGATGTGGGTAGTTCCAACGTTTTAAATGACATACGGGGGAGTTTATTTGACCAAATGAAAGGAATTAAAATTCTGTTTGTTTCGGTAAAGTATTTTTTGGGCATCCAAAACTGGGAATTACGGAAGATATATGTGAACTTGGGAAGTAGCATCATTTTAACCGCGTTAACTCTTCCTACCAGCCCTTGCCATGTATGGCATTTATCTTTAACCTTTTTAATTATTGGAATAAAATTGTTAGTTAGGAAGGTTTTAATGTCTTTCTGTATTATTACACATGTACACCCAAGTACACCCAAGTAAGTAAATGTAGTGCGCAAAAGGTGGATCAGCGCATCACCAGGCCGCCTCCGAATGGCCTCCAATCAGAGGTGCGCTGAGCCCCCCCAGAAACTACAAACGCACCTTGAACCCAAACAGAAGCTCTGCATATACACCAAAAGCATGGCTGTTAAGTGGGAGCAGCTGACCAAAAACGAAATAAATTAGTACATAGCAAGGAAATGAACAGCGCTACTTAAAAACAGGCAAGTGCCTACCTGCAAAAGAGTGCAAGCCCCACTTGTGGAGTCGAATACACACCGAGCATACACATGACCTGTCTACCACTGAAGGAGGATGTTAGTTTCCTGTAACAGCTTGCATGCAACCTGGGGGGGCTCAGCACACCTCTGATTGGAGGCCATTCGGAGGCAGCCTGGTGTTGCGCTGATCCACCTTTTGCGCAATTTTCAATTTTCGAATTTATTTGATTAGCCGCACCCAGGCTATGCATATACATAGGTTAGGATTTAGTTAGTGTTAGGCCCCTCCCATGGAGGATCGACTTCTTCGCAGTGGGAGGGACGAGTACTTAATAGGTTGCATGCAAGCTGTTACAGGAAACTAACATCCTCCTTCAGTGGTAGACAGGTCATGTGTATGCTCGGTGTGTATTCGACCCCACAAGTGGGGCTTGCACTCTTTTGCAGGTAGGCACTTGCCTGTTTTTAAGTAGCGCTGTTCATTTCCTTGCTAAGTAAATGTAGTGGACCATTTTAATACTTCACCAGGTCTATCTCCAGTTGGGGAGTTGTTATCTAGTGGTAAAAGAATGGACTTTGCTTGCTTTATTTATTTTCAGCCCTGACCAGTGACCAAAATGGTCGACCGTATCTAAGGCTGTAGAGAGAGAAGGACCTGAATTCGTAAGATATGAGTATATCATCCGCATAGAGCAAAACTTTTTCTTCCAGCCTCCCCAGTTTAAGTCCCGAGATTCTAGTGGAGTGTCTAATCAAAATTGCCAATGGCTCAATAGCCAAGGCAAGTAAACTCGACGAGAGGGAACACCCGTGTCAAGTACCCCTAGTCAGAGGAAAAGCCTGTGAGATCTTGCCATTAATACGAAGTTTGGCAGTAGGATTTTTAAATAAAAGTTGTACCATTTTAATAAAGGAATCACCAATACCAAATTTGGTCATTACCCCCTAAAAATATCTCCACTCCACCGAATCAAAGGCCTTCTCATTGTCTAATGAGGCCACAACTCGATCCTTCAGTATTTTTATAATTAAACATTAGAAAGCATATTACAGCCCTTTTCATGCAAAGTGGTCATGCCTGTGGTAGAAATTCCTGCTTTTTTCAAACTCCTACGGTCACTGCTGAACATCTTTCACCAGACAATCCTAAAGGGACCCTTAGGTGCGAGACATATGGAGGCTGACCTATTTATTTCCTTTTACACATTGCCTGGCTGCCCTGCTAAACCTCTGCCTCTAATACTTTTAGCCTGCAGATCAGATGTTTCTGACAGAAATCTGACAAGATTAGCTGCATGGTTGTACCAGGTGTGTGATTTATGCTGGGAATACACAATGAGTTTTTTTTGTCAGATAGATGGCTCGATAGATAATTTCGGAGAGGTGCGATCTGATTTCAATCGTTTTTCTAAGCGATTTTCTCATAGAAGTGAATGGAAATCGATCGGAAAAACAATCCGAAAATCGATCGAAAGGTACATCTGCCCCCCAAAAAACTCCATGTGTATTCCCAGCATCAGACACTTCTGACCAGAAAGATGACCAGGACTGCCAGGCAACTGGGATTGTTTATAAGGAAATGGATATGGCAGTCTCAATAGGTTTCTCACCTTGGGTTAAATTTTAAATATGCTCAAGTGTCACTTGATCAGAGCCTGTTGCTCTAAAACTTACCAAACACACAAATGGAGAAACTCACTCCCAAACAGTTCTCTGCTGCTTTATAAAGCCTGCAGGCTGCTTATAAGCCAATGAGAAGTGCACACATATAATACACCTAGCTTGCAGTGATTAATCAAGCAGAAGCTGAGCAAGTCAGCCAGTCAGTTGGAGAGGGCTTCAGTTGCATATAGACAATGGCTATATGACCAGCAGGGGGCACCAGCGTGCAGGATATGCCCTCTCATCTGCCCCCCTCCTAACTAAACTGCATGGGATACTACAATAAAATTAAAAACAATGGTGCATGAGCCAGCCTGGGGCCCCGGGAACTCTCACTGCCCGGGGCCCCAGAACCAGCATCTAACACCATATGTGAGCGCAGCCAAACCCTTGGAGCTGCCACCCCCAAGGCCTGTCTCCTACTGCTCTAAAACTTACCAAACACACAAATGGAGAAACTCACTCCCAAACAGTTCTCTGCTGCTTTATAAAGCCTGCAGGCTGCTTATAAGCCAATGAGAAGTGCACACATATAATACACCTAGCTTGCAGTGATTAATCAAGCAGAAGCTGAGCAAGTCAGCCAGTCAGTTGGAGAGGGCTTCAGTTGCATATAGACAATGGCTATATGACCAGCAGGGGGCACCAGCGTGCAGGATATGCCCTCTCATCTGCCCCCCTCCTAACTAAACTGCATGGGATACTACAATAAAATTAAAAACAATGGTGCATGAGCCAGCCTGGGGCCCCGGGAACTCTCACTGCCCGGGGCCCCAGAACCAGCATCTAACACCATATGTGAGCGCAGCCAAACCCTTGGAGCTGCCACCCCCAAGGCCTGTCTCCTACTGCTCTAAAACTTACCAAACACACAAATGGAGAAACTCACTCCCAAACAGTTCTCTGCTGCTTTATAAAGCCTGCAGGCTGCTTATAAGCCAATGAGAAGTGCACACATATAATACACCTAGCTTGCAGTGATTAATCAAGCAGAAGCTGAGCAAGTCAGCCAGTCAGTTGGAGAGGGCTTCAGTTGCATATAGACAATGGCTATATGACCAGCAGGGGGCACCAGCGTGCAGGATATGCCCTCTCATCTGCCCCCCTCCTAACTAAACTGCATGGGATACTACAATAAAATTAAAAACAATGGTGCATGAGCCAGCCTGGGGCCCCGGGAACTCTCACTGCCCGGGGCCCCAGAACCAGCATCTAACACCATATGTGAGCGCAGCCAAACCCTTGGAGCTGCCACCCCCAAGGCCTGTCTCCTACTGCTCTAAAACTTACCAAACACACAAATGGAGAAACTCACTCCCAAACAGTTCTCTGCTGCTTTATAAAGCCTGCAGGCTGCTTATAAGCCAATGAGAAGTGCACACATATAATACACCTAGCTTGCAGTGATTAATCAAGCAGAAGCTGAGCAAGTCAGCCAGTCAGTTGGAGAGGGCTTCAGTTGCATATAGACAATGGCTATATGACCAGCAGGGGGCACCAGCGTGCAGGATATGCCCTCTCATCTGCCCCCCTCCTAACTAAACTGCATGGGATACTACAATAAAATTAAAAACAATGGTGCATGAGCCAGCCTGGGGCCCCGGGAACTCTCACTGCCCGGGGCCCCAGAACCAGCATCTAACACCATATGTGAGCGCAGCCAAACCCTTGGAGCTGCCACCCCCAAGGCCTGTCTCCTACTGCTCTAAAACTTACCAAACACACAAATGGAGAAACTCACTCCCAAACAGTTCTCTGCTGCTTTATAAAGCCTGCAGGCTGCTTATAGGCCAATGAGAAGTGCACACATATAATACACCTAGCTTGCAGTGATTAATCAAGCAGAAGCTGAGCAAGTCAGCCAGTCAGTTGGAGAGGGCTTCAGTTGCATATAGACAATGGCTATATGACCAGCAGGGGGCACCAGCGTGCAGGATATGCCCTCTCATCTGCCCCCCTCCTAACTAAACTGCATGGGATACTACAATAAAATTAAAAACAATGGTGCATGAGCCAGCCTGGGGCCCCGGGAACTCACTGCCCGGGGCCCCAGAACCAGCATCTAACACCATATGTGAGCGCAGCCAAACCCTTGGAGCTGCCACCCCCAAGGCCTGTCTCCTACTGCTCTAAAACTTACCAAACACACAAATGGAGAAACTCACTCCCAAACAGTTCTCTGCTGCTTTATAAAGCCTGCAGGCTTTATAAAGCAGCAGAGAACTGTTTGGGAGTGAGTTTCTCCATTTGTGTGTTTGGTAAGTTTTAGAGCAGTAGGAGACAGGCCTTGGGGGTGGCAGCTCCAAGGGTTTGGCTGCGCTCACATATGGTGTTAGATGCTGGTTCTGGGGCCCCGGGCAGTGAGAGTTCCCGGGGCCCCAGGCTGGCTCATGCACCATTGTTTTTAAATTTTATTGTAGTATCCCATGCAGTTTAGTTAGGAGGGGGGCAGATGAGAGGGCATATCCTGCACGCTGGTGCCCCCTGCTGGTCATATAGCCATTGTCTATATGCAACTGAAGCCCTCTCCAACTGACTGGCTGACTTGCTCAGCTTCTGCTTGATTAATCACTGCAAGCTAGGTGTATTATATGTGTGCACTTCTCATTGGCTTATAAGCAGCCTGCAGGCTTTATAAAGCAGCAGAGAACGGTTTGGGAGTGAGTTTCTCCATTTGTGTGTTTGGTAAGTTTTAGAGCAGTAGGAGACAGGCCTTGGGGGTGGCAGCTCCAAGGGTTTGGCTGCGCTCACATATGGTGTTAGATGCTGGTTCTGGGGCCCCGGGCAGTGAGAGTTCCCGGGGCCCCAGGCTGGCTCATGCACCATTGTTTTTAATTTTATTGTAGTATCCCATGCAGTTTAGTTAGGAGGGGGGCAGATGAGAGGGAGGGCATATCCTGCACGCTGGTGCCCCCTGCTGGTCATATAGCCATTGTCTATATGCAACTGAAGCCCTCTCCAACTGACTGGCTGACTTGCTCAGCTTCTGCTTGATTAATCACTGCAAGCTAGGTGTATTATATGTGTGCACTTCTCATTGGCTTATAAGCAGCCTGCAGGCTTTATAAAGCAGCAGAGAACTGTTTGGGAGTGAGTTTCTCCATTTGTGTGTTTGGTAAGTTTTAGAGCAGTAGGAGACAGGCCTTGGGGGTGGCAGCTCCAAGGGTTTGGCTGCGCTCACATATGGTGTTAGATGCTGGTTCTGGGGCCCCGGGCAGTGAGAGTTCCCGGGGCCCCAGGCTGGCTCATGCACCATTGTTTTTAATTTCAGAGCCTGTTGCTCAACGTGGATTACCAGATCAGTTGGATAATAAATAATTAAAAACCTCAGCTCAGACCATTATTACCGTATATACTTGAATACAAGTCGACCTTGTGTATAAGTAGAATCCAATATTTAAAGCTCTTAAGCTCGATTTTTTATTGACTCAAGAATAAGTCTACCCAGCAAAGTTAATGGCTGCACTTGGGGCTCAGGAGGGGTAATGACTGCACTGCATACAGTATTGCAGCCATTAACCCCTCCTGTCCCTTAAGTGCAGCCAATACCTCCTCCAGACCCCCAAGTGCTGTAATTATTCACTACCTTCTGTGCAGCCCAGTATTTCCCCCCTGCCTCTTTCCTTGTTAATTGTTGTGGCCAGGACTTTTAGACCTGTGTTTTCTTGGCATTTCCTTTCCTCAAAGTATCACTTGCCACAGGGTAAATTGCAGCAAATGGGAATGTCACTATTAGTACACACATAACCCATTGTGCTCAGTGTTGCCAGTGACTCGTGTATAAGTCGACCCCTATACTTTTATGAAGTGAATTAGACCTACATTTCTAGTCTTATACTCCAGTATATACATTAATTTGAAAAAAATGTTATAAACAATATAAAGTTTCTCCACCTGAGAGAATGCTACAGCTCCTTCTGGTGGAGAAACGTTATATTGTTTATAATTAAGCGTTAGGGGTAGAGATGAGCGTAAT
Organism: Hyperolius riggenbachi; assembly: GCF_040937935.1. Lineage (NCBI taxonomy): Eukaryota > Metazoa > Chordata > Amphibia > Anura > Hyperoliidae > Hyperolius > Hyperolius riggenbachi. The sequence goes on along the minus strand of NC_090650.1, from coordinate 97,250,546 downwards.
GACCTAATTACGATTTTGCGAAATTTCGCGTAATTTGTGTAATTACGATTATGGCCGTAAGTACATAATCGTAATGAAGAAGGATTTCGCGAAATTTCGCGTAAGCGTAATTTTCGCGTAATTTTCGCATTACAGTCGTATCATGCCGTAATTTCGCATTAAACGCTACCGTAATTTCGCGTTAAACCGTAACGCTCCGTATAATATAAAAAAGCCGCCGACTTTAAGGGTTAATAGCAAAGCCCCCTTAAATGCTAAGAGCCTCAAATTTGGAGAATATATTAAGGAGATCAGGAGGAATAAGAGGAAAAAAATTTTTTTCGAAAAGACCTTATAGTTTTTGAGAAAATCGATGTTAAAGTTTCAAAGTAAAAATGTAAACATTTAAAAACCCGCCGACTTTAACGGTTAATAGCAAAGCCTGCTTAAAGTTTAGGAACACCAAATTCCCAGGGTATATTAAGGGGATCAGTGGGAATAAGAGGAAAAAAATTTTTTATAGTTTTTGAGAAAATCGATTTTTAAGTTTCAAGGGCGAAAATGTCTTTTAAATGCGGAAAATGTCAGTTTTTTTTGCACAGGTAACAATAGTGTATTATTTTCATAGATTCCCCCAAGTGGGAAGAGTTTTACTTACTTCGTTCTGAGTGTGGGAAATATAAAAAAAAACCGACGTGGGGTCCCCCCTCCCAGACCTCTTTAACCCCTTGTCCCCCATGCAGGCTGGGATAGCCAGAATGCGGAGCACCGGCCGCGTGGGGCTCCGCACCCTGACTATACCAGCCCGCATGGTCCATGGATTGGGGGGTCTCGGAAGGGGAGGGGCAGCCAAGCTTTCCCCTCCCCCTCCGAGCCCTTGTCCAATCCAAGGACAAGGGGCTCTTCTCCACCTCCGATGGGCGGTGGAGGTGGAGGCCGCGATTTCCTGGGTGGGGGGTTCATGGTGGAATCTGGGAGTCCCCTTTAAAAAGGGGTCCCCCAGATGCCCACCCCCCTCCCAGGAGAAATGAGTATAGAGGTACTTGTAGTACCCCTTACCCATTTCCTTTAAGAGTTAAAAGTAAATAAACACACAAATACATAGAAAAAGTATTTTAATTGAACAAAAAACATAACCACGAAAAAAGTCCTTTAATATTCTTAATTAACCATTAATACTTACCTGTCCCTTTAAATAAATGATCCCACGCAATATCCTCGGAAATGTTCTATCAGTTACAATGTAACAAAGTTATTATGTAACAACTTTGTTACATTGTAACTACGCCGCACCCGACGCCGCTCAGCCGCCGCATACGCGTCCGTGCAGGACGCTAAGTCCCCGCAGCTCCCGCTGTCCACCCCGCCCACATCTGTCACCCACATGTCACCCACATGTGGGTGACATGTGGGTGACATGCGGGAGAGGCGGGGAGGGCAGCGGAGCCGGCGGGGACTTAGCGTCCTGCACGGACCCGACAGAGCTCTGAGCTATATAGCTCAGAGCTCTGAGAAGCATCTTTGTATTTGGGCTCCAAGGAGCCCCATTGGTCCTTAGCAGACCAATGGGGTTCCTTCAAATCAGAAGGAACCCCATTGGTCTGCTAAGGACCAATGGGGCTCCTTGGAGCCCAAATACAAAGATGCTTTCGAGAGCTCTGAGCTATAGCTCAGAGCTCTGTCGGGTCCTGCAGCGCAGACGCGGCGGCGGCGGTGAGTGACGTCGGGTGCGGCGTAGTTACAATGTAACAAAGTTGTTATATTGTAATAACTTTGTTACATTGTAACTGATAGAACATTTCCGAGGATATTGCGTGGGATCATTTATTTAAAGGGACAGGTAAGTATTAATGGTTAATTAAGAATATTAAAGGACTTTTTTCGTGGTTATGTTTTTTGTTCAATTAAAATACTTTTTCTATGTGTATGTGTGTTTATTTACTTTTAACTCTTAAAGGAAATGGGTAAGGGGTACTACAAGTACCTCTATACTCATTTCTCCTGGGAGGGGGGTGGGCATCTGGGGGCCCCTTTTTTAAAGGGGACTCCCAGATTCCACCATGAACCCCCCACCCAGGAAATCGCGGCCTCCACCTCCACCGCCCATCGGAGGTGGAGAAGAGCCCCTTGTCCTTGGATTGGACAAGGGCTCGGAGGGGGAGGGGAAAGCTTGGCTGCCCCTCCCCTTCCGAGACCCCCCAATCCATGGACCATGCGGGCTGGTATAGTCAGGGTGCGGAGCCCCACGCGGCCGGTGCTCCGCATTCTGGCTATCCCAGCCTGCATGGGGGACAAGGGGTTAAAGAGGTCTGGGAGGGGGGACCCCACGTCGTTTTTTTTTTATATTTCCCACACTCAGAACGAAGTAAGTAAAACTCTTCCCACTTGGGGGAATCTATGAAAATAATACACTATTGTTACCTGTGCAAAAAAAACTGACATTTTCCGCATTTAAAAGACATTTTTGCCCTTGAAACTTAAAAGTCGATTTTCTCAAAAACTATAAGGTGTTTTTGAAAAAAAAAATTTTTCCTCTTATTCCCACTGATCCCCTTAATATACCCTAGGAATTTGGTGTTCCTAAACTTTAAGCAGGCTTTGCTATTAACCGTTAAAATCGGCGGGTTTTTAAATGTATACATTTTTACTTTGAAACTTTAACATCGATTTTCTCAAAAACTATAAGGTCTTTTTGAAAAAAAAATTTTTCCTCTTATTCCTCCTGATCTCCTTAATATATTCTCCAAATTTGAGGCTCTTAGCATTTAAGGGGGCTTTGCTATTAACCCTTAAAGTCGGCGGCTTTTTTATATTATACGGAGCGTTACGGTTTAACGCGAAATTACGGTAGCGTTTAATGCGAAATTACGGCATGAACGAAACGCGAAATTTCACGTTGAAAATTACGCTTACGGTATTTTCAATTACGATTTTAATGGCAATTTCGCTACGCTAATTTCGCATCGTAATCGCAAATTTCGCATGCGTAATTATAGTAATGCGAAATTACGAAAATTTCAGCTCAACTCTAGTTAGGGGACATTTGTATACATGCTAGATTTTTATCCAAAAATATCAAGAAGGATTCTGAATAATATGCAGCTTTAACTCATTTACACTTTTAAGACCTGTTTCCCAAAATGTACACCAGCATATGGTCGAGTGACAGCTTTATAGAAGTGAATGTACCGACATGACTGCTTTACTTGTTGCCTAGCAGCATGTATTGTCCCACAGAGAGAGCAGTGGGGGAAGACATAGGAGACATAGTTTGCACCTTCATCAGGGACACAGTTATAGCTGCCTGAACAAAGGAAGACTCTGATATTGGGGTGGCCCATGCAGACAGTACGCCATCTCCCAAAATGATCACTAACAATCTTTTTGGGTGACAAAAATCTATTGGCTGTACTCAGAGCTTTAGCTAGCCTGCTGGCAAATTGTCAGGTGTTAACGCAAATAAAAGTTAGGAAAATAGTTGGTTTTGACTGAAGTGATAATTCCTATTCAATCTGTCCATTTTGTAGCTCTGTTTAGAAATCATTAATTTTCATTAATTTCCCTGGGTAACACCTCCACCTTTTCCAGTTTCTTGCAGGTTTTATGTATCAGGCATTTCATTTCCACAGCGATAGCCTTAATAGAGATTTATTACTGCCACCATCCTGATATCGCGCTTAAGGAATACAAACATCACCAAGATGGTTGTTTTTTAAGCTTTCTGTATTTCATTACATTTTTCTGAGACTATTGATTCTAAATAATTATTTTTTGCTTTGCACTGCTGCGTTTCCTATTTAGACTCTTAATCATTTAGCCTCTTGTCCTATAGAAACGTGGACAGATGTGTTTCGTGGACCCTGCATGAACGTTCAAGGACCCCCCGATTGCTTCTGAATTATCTTAACCCTTATGCAGCCAATTTATTTAGAGGATTGCAAGTGCTCGAGGCCAATTTATTTTAGCACTTTTTTTTTTTATTTCTTACTTGTTACATTTCCTTGCTTTTAATTAGTACTGCTGTAATGTGCATTTGTGGCCACTTGTCACTAGGGGGCTGTGTGAGAAAATTATTGTGTTAACACCTGCATTGAAGAATAAAACAATTCTGCATTAATTGATGGTGTGCTAACTGACCTGGGACTTTCACTGAAATATTGATTGTGTATTGTTTTGGTAAAGCCATTATTTTTCAGATTGACATGACAGGTGGGTGGACACACCCATCACATGATCAGCGTTCCTTATAGCATTGTGTTGCACTGGCCAGTAGAAAGCTAGTAGTGGCAGCAGTCAGTTCGGCATTTAATCAATTGTCTGATGACGTCTGATCAAATACCAGTGGGTGTATGGTGGTACCTGTGTAACGATCAATATCAGACATCAATTTATTTTTACCAGGTATGAATGTGTCTATGGAGCTTAAAAGACATCTGAGATGAGAGGGATATGGAGGCTGACATTTATTTTCTTGAATCAATAATAATTGCCTGGCTGTCCTGCTGAGCATCTTGCCTTAAGGTGGCCATATAATCTAGCGATTTGGCGGGAGATCGACCATCCGATTCAATAATCATTATTATGGAATAAAAATCGGTGCCACAACAAGCATGCCCGATCAATGATTCAACTGATTTTGGGCTGAAATTGGTGGAATGTTTTGATTGGACATGCTGGAAAATATCCAACCGACATGCCAGCTCGAGTGTGTGGTGGTAATGTTGTGCAAAATCGCGACTGACGAACGTGATGGAACCACCCTGCCACTTTCCCCCAAATGTTATATGTGCCTGTGCATTAAAATTATTTACCTGTCCGCTGTACCTCCATATTGGTGCGCCACATGGCTGTACAGCAAGTGGGGTGCGTGTGTGACCTCCGCTTACTGAAAGGACCATAAAGGGCAGCTAAAGTTACTTCCTTGCCTAGGGCTCCATTTAATCTCAGTCCTTATCTGGTCCAGGTTTGAGTGGGTGTGGTTAGAAAGGAACACATGCACTGGACACACATGTCCATCCAGCAGTGCTCAATTTCCATCCAGCAGCATATCATCTTCTGCCCTCTTGTTCCATGGTATCTCCTTGTTCATGCAAAGAAATCCTCTAAATTACTTATTCTGCAGATAGTAGTGGAGAGTACATTCTGTTTTCTGATAAGGCTGCTAAGGGAGCTCTATCTGTTTTCTGGAGGCAGAGTGTCTGTTGTGCGTCTGTTGCTCCTTTGCCCCCACGCTGAACTATATTCTTATGTTGTGTATGATACCCTGCTGTGCAGCTGCTTTTATTACTGATTGATTACACTATGAGACAGTCCCTGTACACAGGCAGTGATAGATGCGTGTTTGGCATTAGCTCAGCCAGTGCCGTGTCTGCTCTGCAAATAGCATTCAGTGCCAGCATACAGCTGTGAATAGGGCAGCGGTAATAGCAGGTTTGACATGAATAGAAATTCATTGCTGTTTTCATGCTGGAGAAAGTTATCCAAAACTTTCGTTAGCATTCATTTGCTGCTGGCAATTCACGTTGTTTTTAGGATCTGTGCTGAAAATCTCACGTATACTCTCCTACTGATGCTCCGTGCAAGATTTATTTTATATTTGATACAGTGCGTCAAAATTATTGAGACTTGCTCTGTTGGCTATAATCTGTAGAAAGGGCATGTGTTAAAGTGAACCTGAGGTAAAAATAAACCGATGAGATAAACAATTGAATCTGTCTTCCTCTTCCTGGAAATGACCCTTTTTAGACATCTCATGGTTTTATTTTGTGTATAAACATTTACAAATCAGATTTAATGTTTTATTGTCTCTGCTCAATTGCAGTGTCTAAAGCAGCCTTTCTCAACTCCTACAAAATTTTTCAGGTCTCGGGGAACCCCTGCATAAATTCACGCCACTTTTATGAGTTAGTGTCATGACACAATAGTACCAGTGTCATATTACATACACAGCAATCACTACCCCATGTTACAAATGCAGCAATCGCACCCAAATGTTAAATGTAACAATTACTCCACATATGATGTGCAGCAATCACCCCACATAAGAATGGCAATGATTACCCTAAAGTGCCAAATTACCCCAAAAATGAAATGCAACAATTACCCCACATCACACGAATCACCTCACATTAGAATAGCAACCATTACCCCACAGTGCAGAAATCTCCCCAAATATGAAGTGCAACAACTACCCCACAGTGTAGCAATCACCTCACATGAGAAAAGCAACAATTACCCCATAGTACATCAATCACCCCACATTAGAATGGCAACAATTACCCCACAGTGCAGCAATCTCCCCACATAAGAATAGCAACAATTACCCCACAGTTTAGCAATTCCCCCATATAAAATTGGAAACAATTACCCCACAGTGCAGCAATCACCTCATATAAGAATGCCAACAGTCCCCCTCTCCCCCCCCCCACACACACATCACACACACACACACACACACACACACACACACACACACACACACACACACACACACACACACACACACACACACACACACACACACACACACACACACACACACACACACACACACACACACACACACACACACACACACACACACACACACACACACACACACACACACACACACACCACCACCACCACCACCACCACCACCACCACCACCACACACACACACACCACCACCTTCACCACACACACACACACACCACCACCTTCACCACACACACACACACACACACACACACACACACACACACACCAGCATTGGTGGCAGTGAAATTTGAATGGGCACATGTCATGTGTCAAGTGAAGTGTCAGCTATGTCACTAAGAACCCCAATGAGTGCAGCATTCCAGAACCAACCCCTGCATGACTCCCTGTGCACAAAGCAAGTTGTGGGTGGGTAGGTAGGCCTGGCTGGAAGTGAGAACTGGCTGCAATTGAATGCACAGCACAGCACATGCATCTCCCCCTCAAAAAATATACGGTGCTCAGTGCCTAGTGATTAGGGGAGAAGGGGGAACATACTCACCGTATGTAGCTGCCTCTATCTTGTTTTCTTCCTCTCCTCCGTGCTGCTTTGCTCATCTTGTACTGGCCATCACTACCGCTCAGGCTCATCTCCTTCACACTTGCCGCACACTGGCTAGCTCTCCGCCTCCTGTTTGAAGCATGATGGGCACTTAAGCAGCCCAATAGGAGAGCTGGGAGATGTGTCGCAGATTAGATAAATCCGCTGGACGCACCAATAGAAAATGGGGAAGCAGGACTATTTTGTCCTGCAAATGTGGCAAAAATGCTGTGGAACCCCTGAAGGGATCTCAGGGAACCCCGGTTGAGAATAGCTAATCTAAAGCATCCCAAAGGGAAAATACATTAACTATTGGCCATTATATCTATGCATTGCAGTCAAAAGCCCAGTTTTCTGCTTAGCAAAGTTTTTTTTTTTTTTTTTTTTTTATAGCTGTCATTTATCAATGGGGGATGCTATACCCCAACTGGAGAAACACTGTCAGATACATAGCTGGATATTAACTCTTTCAGGCAGGGGAAAAAAAGAAAAAGAGCACAGCACAGGTGTTTGTGTTCTTGCCACTGTGCATACTGATGTCTATCTCATCACATTTCATCTCTGGTATACTTTAAGGTTTGAATTATTCCAGTGATCACCATCAATCCGAAATGGGTTTAGGTACTTTTGGCTTATCAGTGGTGGCATATCTTCTTTTCTGTTAAAAGTAGGAAATCTCAGTACCTGGAGTCATACTACGTGTGAGTAAAAGGACCATAGTCAAAGTAAATAGCAGCCAAGTTCGCTGATTGCAAGTTGGGGCTTTAAAGTGTACCTGAAGTAAATGTAAAACTGAGAATGGCTGCATGTAGCTGGCTAACCTGTACTCACATTCTGCCTAATGACTTTTTCTCTTCAAAAGAATGGTAGAGAAGTCCCTCCAGGTCAGAGGTCACAAACTTAATCACGTAAGGTGCCAAAATCTAAAACGTAGTCTGTCATGGGCCTCAATCTTTTATTAAGATTCAACATTTTTTTAGACCATCTAAAGCTAAGTGGTGTAACTATAGCGACCGTGGTGGGGGGGTAGGGGGGAGTCTGCTCCCCCCCACTTCTGTAGCGTAGCACTGTGGATGAGTTTAACATTTACCTTCTCCAGTGCGGTGTTGAGTCTCCTCTGATCTTTGTTACAGCCACACGCTCTAACCTGCATACCTCTGTCTCTAAATGCATGTCACATGATCGGGAGAAGATGGTATGGAAGCACAGAGTGTGTGACTGCAAGGAGGAACAAAATAGACTCGGTGCACAACTAGAGCAGGTAGATATGACGCGGCTCCTCTGCAATATTCTGCTATGTGGGGAGATGGTGATGGAAATTTGAAGCTCTTAAGGGCTACATAAAATGGCAAGGAGGGCTACTTTTGGCCTGAGGGCCTTGAGTTTGACAGCTGTGCCCTAGGTAAACCAAGCTGACAGAGCAGTTGCCTGGAGCTGAGCCTTAGTGCAGTGCCAGCCTCTTCTCCTCTTGAGACTTCAACTCTCAACTGAAATGATCGCAGAAAATGAAAGCTACTCAGGATAGGTGCCTAATGAAATGGTCTGCTTTAAGTGACAACCGAAGTGAGAATAATATGAAGACTGCCATATTTGTTTCCTTTTAAACAATGCCAGTTGCCTGGTAGCCCTGCTGATCTATTTGTCTGCTGTAGTTTCTGTATAACACCAGAAACAAGCATGCGGCTAATCTTGACAGCTCTGACAATGTCAGAAACACCTGAAGTGCCTAAGCTTGTTCAGGATCTATGGCTAAAAGTTTTAGAGGCAGAGGATCAGCAGGATAGCCAGGCAACTGGTAGTCCTTAAAGGGTACCTGAGATGATGCAAATAAAAGAAAAATGTACATACCTGCAGCTTCCATAAGCTTTTTCAGACTGACTGGTCCCTCTTCCCAGGCCACCTGGATCCTCCAGTAGGAAGCCCAGTAATTCCAGACAGAACACACACCTGATTTAAATATTTAAACACAGATTAGCCTTGAAAGAGGAAAAAATAAATAAAACATAACTTTGAATGAAAGATCAAAGATAAATACGTAGTGGCGCTGCTAACACTAGTTTGGTGATAGAACAGTGGAAGGTGATACAAATTAATGGTAATATCCTCAGCTTACATTGCAAGGGGTAAATTCACTCCTCTAACTGCACTGATACATACAACCCCCCCCCCCCCCCCCCCCCCCACACACACACACACATTAACAACCCGACATGTTTCGGTCCCTCTATAAATGGAGACCTTCCTCAGGGGAACAAAAAGTGCTAAACGTACAAGGTGCTAAGTAGTACAGTGCATTAAAAGCCGACATTGTAATTTATCACAAGTAACCGTATGATAGCATGTTGGCCTAAGCATCCATCAGTTGGTGCAGTCCAGCCGCCTGTGCTGCCCTGTTGGGCCCCTGCGGCAAGGAGCATTTTGCAACTGCGCAGTAGTACTGTGCAGGTGCAGAACTCTCCCGGTGACAAGAGCTTGACGAGGTGAGTGCGCGGCAGGGCTGCACATGCGCAGTGCATACTAGCGTAATTACCAAGCCAAATTGTGAAGGATCCAGGCAGCGCAGGACGATGGAGAGGTAGCCTCCATATCCCTCTTGCTGCAGTTATCCTTTAAAGGATACCCGAAGTGACGTGACCTGATGAGATAGACGTGTATGTACAGTGCCTAGCACACAAATAACTATGCTGTGTTCCTTTTTTTTTCTCTGCCTGAAAAAGTTAAATATCAGGTATATAAGTGGCTGACTCAGTCCTGACTCAGACAGAAAGTGACTACAGTGTGACCCTGACTGATAAGAAATTCCCCTTTTTATCTCTTGTTTGCTTTCAGAAGCCATTTTCTACTAGGAAAGTGTTTTATAGTTTGAATTTCTTATTAGTGAGGGTCACACTGTAGTCACTTTCTGTTTGAGTCAGGACTGAGTGCTTTTTTTAAGCACATTACATCAAAGATGGATCAACCTATAGCAGTTTTTCCACTTTAATTTTGAGTGTGACTTCAAATCCAGACCTCCATGGGTTGATAAATTTGATTTCCATTGATAATTTGTGTGCAGTTTTGTTGTCAGTACATTCAACTATGTAAAGAATGAAGTATTTAATATCAGGGCCGGAGCTACCATAGGAAAAAATGGGCAATTGCTCCAGGGCCCCAGAGCCTGTAGGGGCCCCCAAGTTGTCCCTCCCCCATCTTAACTGTTGCTCCCCAGGGACTCTACAGAGTCTGTTAAGTTGGGAGGTGATTGGGGGAGGGTCAGCAGCCAGCTCAGGGGCTCAGGAGGGAGATTTGGCTGCAACAAAGGACCTCTAATGACGCTTTTAGGTCGGGGGTGTCTGTTGGGGGGCCCCCAGGCTGATCTTGCCCTAGGGCCCAATTGTTATTTGAACCGGCCATGTTTAATATGAATATTTCATTCATTCATTCAGATCTAGGATGTCTTATTTGTCTGTTCCCTTTAATTTTTTGCACAGTGTACTTTCCTTAAAACAATTTTTATATTTGTAATAGTATCCGCAAAATGATTTTGAACACCAGCTCTCAGATGTTGCTGCATTACTTGTATACGTCTGGGATTGGATTCCTTTACAAAGCATGCCTCCCTTTACTTATTTTAATTTCATAATCTGCTTGAATCATAAATAAATCATAGCTAAAATGGCTCTAAACATCCATAACTACATATTATAATGGCAATAGATAGTGTACCTTCCATCCAAATTGAACTAGACTAACTGCAATGTATTAATAGATATAAAGGACTACGTAAGGAGAGCTAAGCTAAGTTATGAAAAATGTATTCAGCCGCAGGGTTTAAAGGACCCTGTATTTTCTGATTATTTCCTCCATATAATCACTTCCTTCATCATTTTTCTACGAGGTTTTTGATCTCTTTGTAGAAGCATCACACTCTTCACTAGTGGGTTGGAGGAATTTGGTGGGGGGAGGGGTTTCATGTTAATGCTGCTGCTAACAGTTACAGGCGTTCTGCAGTCTTGTGACAAGCAGAGCAGGAAGAGAAGAGATACACATAGCAATGCAAAGATGCAAGTTACATTACACAGAAAGAATACTGTGTGTGTCAGAGAAAAGAAAATGGCTTTTCCTTTTTTGAATGACCCTCATAGTTTTCATAATAAACTTTCTTAGCTATCCTTGAGTAGTCCTATACCAATTAACACATTTTTTTAGTTGGCTTATCTGTTTTATTTATGTTGCAATGTGTTAAGAATTTCTAGATCTACAACAGTAATCATATGATTGTTTTATTTTTTATCTTTATTCTCATCCTGTAGCTTGCACAGTGAAGCAAGTTACACATCCAAGTGGGCACATCAAGTGTAATAAATCTGAAAGCATTTTCTAACAACTCTTTTTTTTTCACTTACTACCACAGGAAGCTCGTTTCAGCCGGCAGAATTCGCTGAAGCTGGCAGGCGGCCGAGTCCCATCCTGGCTCCAGTCTAACGATGATATGGATAAATGTGCTAAAGGTACAGTGTGGCTGGATGTGGCGCCTAAGATTTAAAGTGCTATGAATTTTTAATATGGAATTGTGGTTTAGTTATTATTCACAATGTTGGAGTAGTAGAATACATTCTAGTTACTTATATTGAATATCCGTTTATGTTAGCAGTTCACTTGCAAAGGCTTTCAAAAGGAAAGTGGGAAGAATAGCAGAGTTTCTCCATATTCGGGATAGGAAAGATTTGGCATTTTTTGGACTTCAAATGTTCTGATAAAGCAGTTAGATAATAGCTGTGTACTTAAAAGGAAAACAAGGTGTGAGACCTATTGAAGCTGCCATATTTATTTCCTTTTAAATAAAGCCAGTTGCCTGGCAGCTCTGCTGATCTTTCTCATGAATAGGCTCTAAGCAACACACCTGAAACAAGCATGCAGCTAATCTTCTTAGATTTGTCATAGACATCTGATCTGCATAAGATATAGGTAAAGAGATGCCCATATGTGATAAAATATGTCAAAACCAAATAAAATGAAAAAAGAGTGAGATGGGTTACGTCAAGGAAGACAAATTCATGTGTTAGATGATTTTTATTTTTTTTATTTTTTTTATCAGTATGCACTGGCAACACGTTTTAATGGGTAAGTGCCCACTTCTGCAGGCCAAATAAAAGTGACAACTAATGCGATTAGCCACAAGTCAGGCGCCTCGCCAAGAGAGTACCTTTACTGGATACTGAACTTAAAGTATACCGTAGATGGAAATGGAAAGAAAAAATGTTTGGGGCTTCCTCCAGCCCCCTCCAGGCTTATTGCTCCCTTTCTGTCCTCCTCCGCTGCCTGGTTTGCCCACAACTGGCCCTGGAAAATCTTCCAGTTAGAGCCAGTTGGCACAGTCACTCCTGTCGCCAGGAGTGTTCTTTACCTGTGCAGTGGTACTGCGCAGGCTCAGAATGCTCCCTGCAGATGGAGCGCGTGCGCGGCCTGGAGGCGCATATGCAGTTGGCCCTGGACTGGAGGACTTTCTGGGGCCAATTGCAGAAGAACCAGAAGGAGGAAGTCGAGGGAGCGATAAGCCTGGAGGGGGCTGGAGGAAGCCCCAAGTATGTATATATTTTTTCTTTCCATTCCCATCTCAGGTTCTTTTTATCCGTTACAAGAACTTTAGTAATGGTAGTTGTGGTTAGTAATGGTACTTGTTATATTTATATTATGATAGTTTTCAGACATAATAAATTGTGATCAAGAAAAGCTCTCCACTAGGAATTTATTCATATTTTTGTGGCTATTGGAGTTCCTTATTTGGTCAGGGCGAGTTTTTACTTACCACAGTTTGTTGTCTTTTGATTCAACAGATCTTTCACAGTGTCACGAATATTTGGTGGAAATGAGCCAGCTGCTGCAAAACATGGAGGTTCTTCATAGGACGTACTCTGCCCCTGCAATAAATGCCATCCAGGTATTCCAGCATTGATAGATTGTACTACAACATTTTGCCTGAGTGGGGGTTTTGCATAAGTATATAATAGTTTAAAGTGACCCTCTATGGGGAGGGAAGTGGAAATTGCCATATTTATTTCCTTATATAGAACGTATTGGAGGCAGAGGATCTTCAGCACAGTTGGGTAATCGGCTTTAAGCCCCTGGCCCAGAACAACTATGCAGAACAGGTACTCTTAGTAAATATTGATCACACTAACTATATGCTTAATTTAAGATGTGTGATTTGGACAATACTAAAGTCCAAATGATCTGCAGGACATCCAGGCAAATGGTATTGTTTAAATAGAAATACATATGGCAGCTTCCATGTCCCTCTCTCTACATGGACACTTTAAGGCAAACCTGAGGCATTTTTAAAATTAAAATTTGAATACTTGTCTAAGAAGAGGGGAGCCTCTGGATCCTCCAAAGGGTTTTCCATGTCCTTCTCAAGACCACCACCGCTGCTCGGGAACGTCTGAAAGTTTGCCGCTGCGCTCACCTGTGCAAGTATGTTCGAGCCTGCGCAGTTGCACAAAGTCACTCATGGACAAGAGGCTTTGGCTTACGCACAAAACAGCCACGTTCGTATTACACGGGGAACACGGTCACAAGAATGTCCAACCAGCTCTTATCGGATATGTTCATAGGGTCCGTGCTTGGTAATGGTGGGGGCGTGGTGGACACTGGAATCTTATTATTGGATTATCCAGAGACTTCCCTCTACCTATGTAAATATCTAATTTTTTTTTTTTAAACTGCCTCGGGTTCACTTTAAAGCCCTAATCGGTAATGGGACCAAGGATCCCTTCACATACGCTTGATGGTACAAGTCGGTGCTTATTATCTAGAGAGTAGAGAGGGCCAATGGGATGCATAAAGTTCAGAGTTGATGCAGAATCATGGATATACCATTGACCATCTCTACTAGGTAGCAGATCTTACTACTGAGTACACAGCCACCCCATAACCTCCTCCCTGTTCAGCTTAAAATGTAATACTTTGTGGCCATTGCAGCTACAGCAGTTTCTTATAATTAGGTCACTGTATTTGCAGCACAGGCCACAAAAACGTACCCTTTTGCCAGCAGGAAGGGGGGGGGGGGCAGGTAAGGTAATCTTTGCTCACCGGAAACTATTGACTTGTGCCCTTACCCTAATTACCTTATTTGGGAGTAGTTGATTAGGAGGAGGAGATCTGAACTACTTTCTTTCCAGTAAAATTGCTTTATCATCTCAACAGGAAATACAAATACAGGATGCAGCAAGCCAGGTAATTTTAATACTTTTTATTGCAAAAAATACGCATATGCAATACACAAAGCATTGTGTATTGCTAATTAATGCATATTGACTATCAAATGCATTAAAAAGGCTGAACTAGAGCATTCATGTAATTCATTTTGTGTGGGCTTGATCTGCACATATCATCTTTTAATAAGTTTACCGTAGTTGCTTTTTGTATTAGTACAGTGTGTTATACCAGTTTTATCTAAATCACAATGGGTACTTTAATCTTTATTTTTTAACATCTTTCAAACAGTTTTTCTAATGACTCAACCATGATGGGTGCTATTTAGTCAAGCCCAACTCTTTACCCATGGACCACAGCATGCCACGCCCCTCTACTGCATCTTGAAGCTTGTCCAAACTCCATGTTTGTTGCTTCCATGAAACTATCTAGCCATCTCATTCACTGCCGTCCTCTCCTCTTCTTGCCCTCGACCATTCCCACCATCAGGGTCTTCTCCAACGCATCCTGCCTTCTCATTCTGCGTCCAAAGTATTTCAGATTCAGCTTTAGCATTGCTCTTGCCAGTGAACAGTCAGGGTTGATTTCTTTAAGGATTGACTGGCTGGATCTTCTTGCAGTCCTAGGGACTCTCAGAAGTCTTCTCCAACACCACAATTCGAAGGCATAGAATTCAGCTCTCAGCATTCCTTATGATCCAGCTCTCTCAACCATGCAACACTACTGGCTTTGACTATATGAACGTTTGTTGACATGGTGATGTCTATGCTTTTTATTATATTGGCCTTATTTGGGTAGTTGGCTAAATAGGTCAGTAAAATCCCACATTTGGTATTTTACACTTTTCTTTTTTTTCCCCCAAATTCGCTAACCTTTCCCCCATGCCGTAGAAGCTTGGTAATTAACCGAAAAAACATGCTTCAATTCAACCAAGCCCTGCTTGGTAAGTCACTTACCAGCTGTGGAGCAGGTCAGGCAGAAAGCTGGGAGTCTGTGTTCATGAGTCAGGGTTTTCTGTCCAGTGCATCCCCAGCATTACTTTTGATGTGCTGCAGCCATCTGGGGAAGGTCTTCTGTAAAAGAGTATAAAGATATTCACATCTAAAGGTATGCAGAAAAGCCTTTTAAAAAAAGTCTTCTCTGCTCTGCCAGACTAAAGTCCTGCCTTCCAGGGTATTGGACCAAATCAGGTGTGAAACAGGGCTGTGTGGCTCTCCCTATTGGCTGTCTGCTACATCTGCCAATATGTTACCGCATGGAGACTGTGAGTTATCAGCTGGTCAGAGCTTAGAGGAAAATAATGAACATTTTTGATTTACCAAATGCTTCAAAGGGATACAAGCAGCTTTCTTTTTTTGCAGCTGGTTTCTAATAGCTGTAGGAGCTGCCAATTCCCCCTCCCTTTCCTCTGCCTTTATTTATCCATGAAAAGGTGTGAATGTAATCAAGTGTGACTCTGTAAACCTTTAGAAGTACAGTGTCCTTTTGTTTGCTTATTGCTACTGCTAATTACCGCACTCCTTATCTGCCTGCTCTTTCCTCTTTTTGAGGAACGGCAGGCCTGCGAAATAGGGCAATAACATTTAAATGTAAAAAGAAGAGGTAGAATAGAAGTGTTTTTTGTTTTTTTTTTAGTAAAGAACCACATTGATAGCATGCATTTGCTACTGAGATGCCCTGGGTGCTAAAAATGGTGCTTGATTCACTTTAATCTCTGTGAATTTCAATTTCTTGAGGTATTTACCACAGAAGTCTGTAATTTAGTCAGTAATTTTGCTTTTCAGTGCGGTAATAGGTTTAGTGAATTAGCTGTTTTCAGCATTACCGAATGCTTAGTAAATTGAGACCATTGTCCAAATTTGTCATCGCTTTCCTTCCAAGGAGTACCATCTTTTAATCTAATGTGTGCAGTCGCCATATGCAGTGAACTCTGAGCTGAACAACACAAAATCTGATAATATTGCTTCCATTTATTCCCACTCTATACCCCAGGCCCGCGGGGATGGGTCCTAATGCCATAATCTTAAGTTTGTTTTTTAATTTTGAGCTTTAGGTCAACTATAACCATAAATGTAATTTAATGTCACACCAATAACACATTAAACGTCCCCCTATCCAAAATCCTGGATTGGAGGACTTGTACAGCACTTCAAAAAGCTATTAGTGCAAATTAGATACTTTGTGTGAATTATTGGTCAGTGTAGCAAATGACTACAAAATATTCCAGTGAAAAACATAATTCTTTAGTAGTAAGGATATTTAAAGTGGCTTTGAAACCACATTTATTATTGTAAATACAGTAAAATTATTTAGCTACAGCTACAGTATGTCGGCATATGTTATTTTTTCAAATTTACCACAAGGTGGCGCTGGTTGCTCACAAGCTGTGTTATTTGATGTTTTTCCCTAACTTTGGCACTTTAAAGTGTACCAGAGATGACGTGACATGGTGAGATAAACATGTGCATATACCGTGGCAAGCATACAGTCACTTATGCTGCGCTCCTTTTCTTTTTTCCCTGCCTGAGAATCGCTATAATTAGCTATGGAACTGACAGTTTTTATCCAGTCAGGACCCAGTCGGCTCACTGATAACAAAATACAGCTATAAAACACTTTCCTAATCAGATACCTGGACTTTTTACTGTGAAAGGAAAAGATAAAAAGGTCACTAGTTCATGTATTTTCACTCTGGGACTCTTGAGATACTGCAGTTGAGCAGAGACCTTGAAACATTAACCCCTTGCCGACTGCTCCACGCCAATTGGCGTGAGCAGTGCGGCTGCCCCAGGACCGCTCCACGCCCATTGGCGTGAACGGCCATCTATGGAGCTAGCAGGAGATCGCGCGCACATCTCCTGCTTGGGGTGGCGGAGCTCCACCCCGCCCCGCCTTCAGTCTGGGACAGCCGGGTGCCTCCAAGACCCCAATCAGCCGGAGGGAAGGGACACGGCGGGTAGAGCCGATACGGAGGAGGCGGGGGAGCAGCGCTGACTGACAGCGCATAGGTAAACATTGTGCTGGCGACACGCTGCGGGGGGTATAGCGACGCGCAGGGGGGTCTTGGAGGCACACCATGGGGCAACAGAGGCTGGTGTTAGTGTGCACAACCAGCCTCTGTGCCCCACTAGCATAATAAAATCCCACCTCGGGTTCTCTTTAAGTAAAAATGGCCTGCGACCTTAACGTAGCACCTAACACAACGTCTTGGTGTGCAAGTAACCTTAAAGGAGACCTGAAGTGAGGGGAATATGGAGGCTGCCATATTTATTTCCTTTTAAACAATACCAGTTGCCTGACAGTCCCACTGATCTTTCATGTCTCAGTAAGGCCTGAATCACACACCAAAAACATAGCATGCAGCAAATACAGTCAAACTTCAGTCAAACATTCAATCTGCATGCTTGTTCAGGGGCTTTGGCTAGCATTATTAGAGGCAGAGGAGCAGCAGCACAGCCAGGGAATTTGCATTGTTAGGAAATAAATATGGCAGCATGAGGTGCCCTTTAAAGAGGAACTTTAGCAAAAAAAGGGACATAAAACAAATCGATACATTGCAAAGTGAGAAGTTAAAAAATAGAAGAGAGATCAGAAATGATTGATATTTGCCATGTAATTTGTTCATGTTGTTTGATCCACAATCAGGCTGCATGTAATCATCTTTACTACTGGCAGACGTGAAAAATAAAAAAGACAGACAGCTCCAACTGCCATTATCTATAACCACACCCCCTTTTATAAGTACGCATATACAGAGGGAGATGCTGGTTGCTTGGCAGTTGGAAACAGCTGTTATTTCCTGCAATGTAACAAGGCTCACAGACGGGGAACTGTCAGAACCCAGGTTCTGACATCACACTGTGGGAGGGCTTTCACCACAATATCAGCCATACAAATCCCCCTGATCTATTTGCGAAAAGGTAAAGATTTCTCATGATAAAGGGGGTATCGGCTACTGATTGGGAAGAAGTCCAATCCTTGATTACGGGTTCCTCTTTAAGCAGTGCCACTATCACTTGTTGAACCATTACTACAGTTTACTCACTGTTTTCTGCTTCTGCCCTTGTATATGGTTAGCTTATGAAGAGTAGGGCTTTCTCCCTTATTGTTATGTCCCATGTTTTTAGTTCAATGTGTTCAGCACAACAAAAATCAATAACTCTATAGAAATCATTAATATTAATAGGTAATGTGAAATATTCAGGTTAGAAGTGCTATATTGCAATTTAGCATCTGACCTAATGGCATCCTTGAGACATATGGGATGCAGTCGTGGAATCAAATGAAATATCTTAAGTTTAAGTGTACTTTAATGGAACCTTCCAGCCTCCATTAAGTGTGTGGGTGGAAATCCAATAGTGGGTCAAGGGGGGGGGTGAAAGTATTGTGCTTGTGTGTTCTAAGCAATCCCAGCCCCCGGCTCCTCCTTATTCAGTATCTGCTGCAATATTTCTGTTCAGTTAACAGAAAAAAAGTTCTGAATTACCTTCTGCAAATTCCAAAGCAAAAACAAAGGAGGGGAGGGGGAGGGGGGGGGGGAATCTCTGCAGCAGAGAATGAAAGTTGCTAGAAAATCTATAAAATCTATACCATTTTCACACCATTCCCATACAGAGCTTCTCATGGGAACGGATATAACAATTTTACGAGGGGCAAACGCTGACTAAATAATTTGTATAATATTGTGTAAAAATAAATAAATAAATAAATTGTATTCATTACTTTTTATTCACTACATTTCTTCTTTAAAGGACCACTATCTCAAAAATTGTAAAATTTAAAATACATGTAAAAGCATACAAATGAGAGGTACATTTCTTTCAGAGTAAAATGAGCCATACATTACTTTCTCCTATGTTGCTGTCACTTACAGCAGGTAATAGAAATCTGACCGAAGTGACAGGTTTTGGACTAGCCCATCTCCTCATGTGGGATTCTCAGGGCTGTCTTTATTTTCAAAAGCACTTATTGAATGGCTCCGTCCAACTGCTATGAAAGTGTACAGTGAGCAGGGAGGCTGGCCAGCATTTTTATATAAATCCTTTTCAAGGATTGTCTTTATAAATCATGAAGGCCATGCTGAGAATCCCCCATGAAGACATGGACTAGACCAAAACATGTCGGTTTGGTCAGATTTCTACTACCTACTGTAAGCGACAACAAGATGGGAGAAAAGTAATTTATGGCTCATTTTAATATGAAGAAACCTACTTCTCATTTGTATGTGTTTAAATGCATTTTAAAATGTACAATTTATCGTGATAGCGGTCCTTTAAGTCTTTAAGGTTTACTGTGCTAAAAGGCACCATTATGTTTCTATTTCAAATAATCCATGAAAGAAATTAGAATGGTTGACTTTAGGAAAATATTGTAGGTCTCTTAGTTTTGTGGTTTTTGGTAAATTCATAATAAATACACTTGAAGTAAATCAATAACAAATGCAAATGTACTTTTTGTAAGGCTGGTGCTCTTGAAAGTCCCAAAAAAGAAAAAGGGATTCAGCGAAAGAAGTGGCGGACAAAAGCAGTGAATAAAGACCCCAAAGGTTCTCTGCAGGTAAGATTTCACTCTCATATTATGTTTTCTGTTTGTATTCTAAAGGACCTCTGTAACAAAAATCTTAAAATTTAAAATAAATGTTAACATATACAAAGAAGTACCGGTATGTTTCTTCCGGAGTTAAATGAGCCATAAATTACTTTTCTCCTGTGTTGCTGTCACTTTAAGTAGTAGAAATCTGACATTACCGACAGATATTGGACTAGCCCATCTTCTCATAGGTGGTTCTTAGGGTTTTATTTATTTTTAAAAGCACTTAGTGAATGGCAGTTGCTTCGTCCAAACTGCCAAAAAAAAGTGTACGGTGAGCAGGGAGGCTGTCCAGCATCATTGTAAAATCTTTTTCAGGGAATGTCTTTATCCTATACAATAAAATGCAAGTGTCCCTGCGTCATCAACTGATTAGTTGTGTGTCCCTGGCTTTTTTGTACTGAGCATGTGCGCAGCCAGGGCAGTTAGGACACAGGGCCGGATGTGACAGTTTGCGGTGTGTGGTTCACAGAGGTTCTCATTGCATTGTGGGAAATAACTGCTTTTTCCAACTGCCAAGCAAGCAGCTCCCTGTGTGCATATACTTCAGACAGTGGTGGGGAATGAGCAAGCGGGACGTGTATTTATGTGCATTGCGGGGAGTAGCGGCTGTGACCTAACGCCCGCGGGCCTTTTTACTAGTAAAAAATAAAGGCCATGCTGAGAATCCCGCATGAAGAGATGGACTAACCCAAAACTTGTCAGTAATGTCAGATTTTTACTACCTACTGTAAGTGACAGCACCATAGGAGAAAATTCATTTATGGCTCATTTTACTCTGGGAGAAATGTACTTCTTATTTGTATGTGTTTTAAATCTCAAGATTTTACTGACAGTTCCTCTTTAACAACACACAAGGCAGTGGTATTGCTAACTACACCTTTAATGGTATATCACAAAGCTAGAGTTACCCAAAGATTCTGGTAATTCGCAATTTCATTTTGTATAGTTAATCCCACAAGCCCTACATATGAAGATTGTGGGTGGTTTGTCAATAATTGCATGGTGGTTTGCCATCTTGCCCTGTAAGACTAGAGTCAAAGGTTCAATACCCACCCTTAGGCCTGGAACCCACTGCAAACCGCAAACGCTAAACGCAACCGCTAGCGTTTTGTCTGAGCGGTTTGCAAGCGGATTCATGCGCGTTTTTGGTCGTGTTTTGCAACATTGTATTTTTTTCCCCAGCGGGTGCCTAGCGTTTTGCGTTTTGCGTTTTTATCCTGATTGGTCCTGTGAATTATTTTTCATTTTGTTACAGTGTGCTGAACCGCAAAACGCTAGCAAAACCGCTCAGTTTAGGTTTTGCTGAGCGTTTCTGCTAGCGTTTCAATACTTTGCATTGAAGCGCTAACGCTCCCAAAATGCTGCAGGTCCTGCGTTTGCGTTTCTGGGAAACGCAAACGCTCCTGTGGAAGTTGCCCCATCCATTAACATTAGCCCAGCGTTTTGGCAAACTGCTAGCGTATCGCAGTGCTGCCAAAACGCTGCCAAAAGCGCTCCTGTGGGTTCCAGCCCTTAAAACTGTCTGCATGGAGTTTGTATGTTCTCCCCTTTTTGGCATGGATTTTCTGTGGACTCTCTGCTTTCCTAGTAATACAACTAAAATTGATGGACAATTTGCCTCTACTCCATCCTCATTTAGTGCAATCATTTGAAATAGTCCACAATTAAATCACCAGCGCAAAGGCGATAGTATTTATCAAATATTACCTGGTATATGCAAGCAAGACTGTAAGCATACATTTAATAAAAAACACTTTTATTCAATATCCAAATTAAAATCACACTATTATATAGAAAATAATTAAATCCTATTTGCGAAAGAAAACAAAAAAAAATATGTAAATGTGACCACATGCAGTAGAATCATCAATTCCCACTGACTGCATTCCAGCAGGGCAACTTTGTTTGCACAGAATAATGAGCTCATTTAAATTGGCTTAATTAAACAGTCAGGTGAGGAGATCCAGGCAGAAGATCAGTGCATAATTGTGTCCAGGCCCAGCATATGAATATCCATTCTGGAGCTGCAGATGGCGAACACACCAAGTTACATCCAAACTACTTACAGAAAGAGGACTGGCCTGTATGACATTAGGTAATGATACAGGTAGTAAGTAGATTTACTCAAAGTGATATGATGTAAATTACCAAAAACTTCGAATCTTTTAAAGTGACACTGAGGCAAAAAAAAAAAGTTTAATATGATGAATTGTTTATGTAGTAAGGATAATTAGAACATCAGTAGCAGAGAGAAGTCTCATATTTTTTTATCAGTTACAGTATATCGCTTTTTTTTTTTTTGCATCATTATCTAACATTTACAGTTTACAAACTACACTATGTATTTTAAAGAGACTCTGTAACAAAGTGTTGAGCCTTATTTCTTCTATCCTATAAGTTCCTATACCTGTTCTAATGTGCTCTGGCATACTGCAGCCTTTTCTAGTTGCACTGTCTCTGTAATACATCTTATCATCTTTCCTCTGTTGGGCTCAGGCTGGAAAGTGTGGAATGTGCATCACTGCTTGTGATAGGCAGAAGCTTTACACACCCTCACCAAGCTCTCCTCTCAACCTATCACACTCTGGTTAGCAGCCATGTCTTCTGTTTGTAAACATTGCCTAAAACTGGCAATTACAAGCCAGGATTGCAGCAGGGAGTGGCAGAAACGGCACAGAGGGGCACAGGAGAACATAATGAATAGAATGCTTTTTATTGTAAGAATTTTACAGTACAGATTCTCTTTAAACTATTAAACAGAGCAGAGCTAATGACCTTTTGAACTTCCCTGCAGTAAAACCTTGTCTAAAGTTGTCTTTCACTGTTTCTTTGATGTATAAGTGCTTCAGAAAACACAGCTGTCTTTGACCCAAGTTGGGTCTCAGAGAAGCTCTTATGCTGGGAATACACAGTTCGTTTTTGAGCCATTTAGATGGCTCAAAAGATAATTTTAACATTTCCGATCTCCTGCTCAATCGTTTCGCCTCTTGAGTTGTGATGGCAGTAAATGGAAAAAGATAAGAAAAACGAGCGGAGGACAGGAAAATCGAATGCAGAATCGAGCGGCGAAATGATCGAACGGGAGAATCGAGCCGCAGATCCGGGCTGACAGACACGTGTGAGGCAGGGCTGCAGCTCATAGCTCTGCCTCACACGGAAGACTAGAAGGCAGCAAATTCCACGACCAACAAAGTCGTGCATTTTGCAGGGGAGAGGGAGGGTGAGTTAGGGGGGATTTAGATACTGTACAGCGGCGGGGATGCGGCGGTTTAGTTAGGGCTAAAGTATTAAACATATTTGGTAAATGAAAAGCTGTTTTTTTTTAGCCTTCAGTGTCTCTTTAAAGCAGTAGGATCAGCCATACTATGCCAGGGAAAAAAACACATATATAAGTAGATAAATACTTGATCTACTAACACAAGTATTATACTGTCCACGTTTTGATTTCAGTGAATGTTATATAGTAAATTACGAGAATTCTGTTCCTGGTGGGGTCCATGTCTTTTGCCCACAGTTAAGGCTAACTTGTGATGTCATTTCTGCCCTTTACTTTTTTTCTTGTCTCCTCCAATCGCTGAGTCGCCTCAGCCTTGCTTGTAAACACAAGTGAGTAGGGGATCAGGTTTCAGATAAGAAGCTGGTAGGGAAATAAAGGGAAGAGGAGGAATACATTATAGATAAAAAGAACCCCCAGCATGCAATTCTTTGGCACGACTACTAAAGGGCCAGTGTTCCTTAAGTATGTGATAACTCCAAATCATAACAGCAGAAAAACTTTTGAAAGTTTTAAATGCAGGATTAGCATCTTTATCACTTAATACATTCATACCAGTTGCTGTTGAAATTTGATTTTTATGGTGACGATACCGCTTTAAGTGTAACCTTTATTGTAGTACATACAAAACAAAAAAATAATTAATAGTATACTATACCAATATACAAAAAAATTCCCTTTATTACACAATAGTTAGATAACAGACAAACTGATAATTGCAGTGCACTCTAGCTACCAAGCCTAATTACACTAAAAACATTTAAAAACAACTTAATTAAGCAATGGGGTTGAGAACATATTTAGCATGTAGAGTATAGCAAGGAGTTAGCATGTGATTGCATATACTAGTGATGCTCATCAGGAACTTGTGATCAAGGAATACCAGTGATTCATGAGCATTTTTTCACTATCCGCTGCCGTGATCCGAATCTGTGATCGAGAATCCATTATGGAATTCCAACACGGATTCAGCCGTGGTCACTAGTGATCGCGGAAAAAAATATCCGTGATTAAACCCACCGACTTTAGCGGTCAATAGCAAAGCCCCCTTATTATTAATATTTATTTATTGTATTTATAAAGTGCCAACATATTACGCAGCGCTGGTCAATAAATAGGGATACATACATTGCAACAAGGGGTGACAGACAGAGAGGTAGCAAATGGTTATACAACATAGCACAAGGTTATACATTATATAAACACCAAATTTGCAGGATATGTTAAGTAGAACAGTGGGAACAAGGGAATTTTTTTTTTTCAAAAAGACCTTATACTTTTTGAGAAAATCGATTTTAAAACTTCAAAGGAAATTTCAAAGGAAAAAGTATACATGTAAATACATTAACTGTCATTTAGAATCAGAATCAGAATCAGAATCACTTTTATTCCGCCAAGCACGACTGGGTCGTGCCCGGAATTGGGCTTGGCACTTGAATACAGGGCATATACATAGAAACATCTGAGACATCAGAACATAGGGCATAATAGACATCAATACAACACACATATATACATAAACCACAATTCTCCATAACTAGGTTGGTTACAGGCAGAAAGTCTACAGGAGGAGAGCATGAGCAGAGTTAAAGTTCAGCAAGTTACCACATTTAAATGTATACTATTTTCCTTTGAACCTTTAAAATCGATTTTCTCAAAAAGTATAAGGTCTTTTTAATTTTTTTCCCCTTGTTCCCACTGTTCTACTTAACATATCCTGCAAATTTGGTGTTTATAGCATGTAAGGGGGCTTTGCTATTAAGTCGGTGGGATTTAGGCCTCTTGCACACTGCACGCGATTCAGATTCAGATTCCGCTTTTTAATCAGTTTTTACATCCGATTCAGATTCCGATTTGCAGTGTGCAGGGAGCAAACTGCAAATCAGAATCTGAATCGGATGTAAAAACGTATTAAAAAGCGGAATCTGAATCGGAATCGCTTGCAGTGTGCAAGAGGCCTTAAAGAGACTCTGAAGTCTCCCTAAAATAAGGGTTTTTAGTTTAAAAACCTCATTACCATTATTGTACCTCCTAAAACGCAGCAGAACCGCGGCTGAAAACCCCCTCGATCACCCCATACTCACGGGGGTACACGCAGGCAACTTCCGCATAGAGGCAGCGCGGCTCTGCCTCTATGCGCGGCAATCAGCACGGATCGCCGCCTCTCCCCCGCCCCTCTCATTCTTCCTTCACTGAGAGGGGCGGGGGAGAGGCGGAGATACGCGCTGATTGACGCGCATAGAGGCGGCAGCAAAATCCACGACCAAGAAAGTAGTGGATTTTGCCTGCACTGTAGCCCCGTGAGTTTGGGGCGATCGAGGGGGTTTTAAGAGAGACTATAATGTTAATGAGGTTTTTAAAATAAAAACCTAATTTTAGGGAGACTTTAATCACCTTTAATGGTCTCTTTAATGGTAATGGTCTCTTAAATCACCATTACTTTTTCATTGGAAACTTTCAATGTGATTTTCTCAAAAACTAAAACGAAACCTTTTGGAAAAAATTTTTTTGAAGTTGTAGCCACTGATCACCTTAGTAATCCATGCAATGTTGATGATTGTAGCATGCATGGGGGCTTTTCTATTAACGTTAAAGGAAAATCCGGATCACGGCTGTGAACTCTGATTTTACAGGCAATCACAGCAAAAATCCAAGTCGAATTCGTAAGTCCATTTCAAATCCGGATTGCTATCACGGCTTATCCGGATTTTCATTCCGTCATGGCAGAAATTAGTTGAATCCGTGATCGGGGGTATCCGAGCAACACTAGCATATACATTTTTTTTTTTTTTTTTTTTAAATCTCAAATTGCTAAAAAAAAATGCAGAAAATCGCTGAATTGGTACTTGTCATGATGTTGGTTAGGAGGAATGAGTGCTATGCAGCAATTCTACATATCTTGTGCATAAACCACCGAAACTGAAAGGGTAATGTTCAGCCACAAACTTTCATCTGGCTGATATAAGACATGAAACAGTTCCTCAGTTATGCAGTAATCTAGTATCCGGATATCCTATGGAAATACTGACTGTTGCACTTGGAACTCTGGTCTTACAGGTGAGAAAACACAGTAGATGTTTTACTCACTGTCCATAGTCCATAGAACAAACTTGCTGCACCATAGGTCTTCCACTGTGCAATGATGGACCAGGAGATGTTCAAAGACGTATACAATCCCAGATCTCTTTTAGAAACCTGCAGTGATCCAAAGGTCCAACTGTTGCTTGGTTGAGGAATGCCGGACTACATTGCTCTTATTCAAGGCTAAAAGCCAGCTCATTTTTACATCTAGTTTCCAATACCGTTTATTCAGCGTGTGACTGCTGTGCTCAGCATAGGCTCCACCCGCCTACATGTTTCGCGCCAGTGGGCACTTCCTCAGGGTGGTAGGGTGGCAGTAAGTGGATCTATACAAAACTGTGTTTCCACAGTCACAGCCATTGGTTGACAGTGGAAGCCCAGAAGGGAAAACTCTGAAGGAAATATAAATCTGCATATTGTTGACATGCAGCACAATACAATGACTTCTGGCTGCACATACTAAAGCCCAAAATCTACATGATACGATTCTTTGTGCAATTCGATTATGATTCTATTTACGATCCAATTAAATCTGACATGTCCATTTGGGATTCGATTCGATTCAATTCGATTTTCCATTGCAAAACAATGGCAAATTGAATCGAATCCCGATCGGACATGCCGGATTTAATTGGATAGTAAATAGAATCGTAATCGAATCGCACAAAGAATCGTATCGTGTAGATTGGGCTTAAAAAACAGATCACTGGTGTCTGTTAGATGCAAAGGAGTTAATTCACATACCATAGTTATTGTGTAGCGTAAAACCACTTTAGCCTAATTTCGCTTTAAAGTTTAGAACAAATGATTCCAAGGCCAGTCTACAGTAAAAACGCTATCTTAATAGCTCCATTATAATCGTGCAAGTTAAGGCCATGCCTGCAGTGTCAAGATTATACAAATCCACACAAGCAGACACTTGGCTGGATTATACGTGTGCGCTGCTGCCAGCTGACGATAGTGCTATGTTGTACGTTAAAAGAAGAAATTAGCTCTGCACACCAGGTAATAGGAAGAATTGTATTGAAAAAAATGTGGAAGTATTGGGTACTCCAAAAGCCATAACTACTCCATTTCAATGGTAACAACAAAGTAATGCTTGAGTCTATACCGTATATTGAATAACAAAAATATGTGAACAAGAGAAACCTAAGTCACTGCAAACTTCCTAGGAGGCACCAAAAAGTCACTAGTTACACACACAGTATAGGTGCAAGACATACATCAGTGGTGAAAGTAATGCATTACTGGTGTTTAAATACATTACAATGACGTGTACATGTAAAAGAAGCGACGGATATAGCCGCTAGTGGAATAGGTGACACTGAGACAACTCTGCTGCCTACTGGCCTGAAGTGATGAATTATGGTCTGGCTCCCTGGACATGAGCTAGAAAAGATGTCCTGCAGGCACCTTATGGTGGCCTACTGTTTAACTCTCTCGCCTGGAAGAGCTTGGTCCCCAGGTTGGAATCCTAGCCAGAGCACTATCTGTACAGAGTTTGTATGTTCTCCCCATGTCAATGCGGGTTTCCTCAGGGCACTCCTGTTTCCTCTCACAAACCAAAAACATACAGATAAGTTAATTGGCTTCCCTCTAAATTGGCCCTAGACTATGATGCATACACTACGCAATATATACATAGAAATATGACTATAGTAGGGATTAGATTGTGACAAGACAATATACTCTGTACAGCACTGAGGAAGATGTCTGCACTATATAAAAAATACTAACCTAATAAAATTCTTTACATTGATTTCAGCAAATTACTTTTTAGGTGCTTTTTTACCCAGTACACAAATCCTAGTGGTTCCACATAACTTACTTGTCTGTATTGATACGTGGGCTGGCTAAAGCCACATACTTCATGCTTTTGTAGCCGGCAGTGCTTTTATAACTACCGATGTCAAGTACACAACACAATATATAGCCACATGTCCAGCTTGTGTGTGGCTGCTATGAGCTTTGCGAGTTATCTTTAGACCAATGGATGAAAGTCACAGCTTCCGTGTATTGGCCCTTGTGCTATTAGGCTTTCTGAATGCGCGTTAGATCGCAGGATTTAAATGAAATATGCATTCCTCCATCCACATATAGAAACTTGTCACTGAGAGAATTTGCCCTCACAAGGTTTTGGCTGAGGCTCCAAGTCCACAACTTCAGGCCATATATGGGTTCTAAGATACTGACCAGTGTTCTCCCCAGAATTTTTTTCCAGCAGGGTGGCATGAAATAGTAGCCGGGTGGCATGAAAAAGTAGCCGGGTGGGGCAAAATGAGAATGCAGGGCCAGTGCTTCTGTGAGCAACTCTGCTTACAGCATAGGAGGAAAGGAGCCGATGACAGCCGGGTGGTCACCAAAGCTAGCCAGGCGGAGCACCCGGCTAAAAGAGCCTGGGGAGAACACTGCTGACCTCCATCACTAAAGAACTCATTTACTGATTATGTATTATGCCTGATAAACACTGCAATTTTACTGTCAAACCGGCTGGAATTTTCCTGTAGATCGATAATTTCCAATATGACCGATCTGCTTCAGATCGATAAAGGGATCAATTTTGAGATCAGAACTGCACAGAATCGATCCCTTTATCAATCTAAAGCAGATTAATTATTTCCAACATTAACAATCGATGGAGAAATTGAACTGTGTGTACCAGGCATAATGCAGCACAAGAGTGCATAGCTTTGTAATTGCTTGTGACATGGCAAAGGCTGCTTTTCCACTTGCAAGTGCGATTGCAAGGACATTTGCACTGCATTTGTGATTACGCAACCTGTTTTTTTCCATTTGCTGCAATTGGGCCATTAACCATCGGGAGCTAAACGTAATTGCACTGAAAAGTGTGCAGGCAGATGATTGTGATTCGGGCATAAACCAATCACGCCGATAGAAAAAAAGCCATGCAATTTCCAGGTTGTTGCGATTGGCAAAATGGTTGCGATCCACTTTTTTGAGCCAACCACAGCAAGTTGAAAAGAGCCCTTAAAGGACTTACGAGGTGACATGTGACATGATGAGATAGACATGTGTATGTACAGTGCCTAGCACACTAATAACTATGCTGTGTTCCTTTTTTTCTTTCTCTGCCTGAAAAAGTTAAACATCAAGTATGCAAGTGACAATTTCTGTCTGGGTCGGGACCGGGTTGGACTGGGTCAGACTATAGCATAACCCTCACTGATAAGTAATTACAGCCATAAAACATTTTTCTGTCAGTAAATGGCTTTTAAAAGCAGAAAAGAGATAAAAAGGGTCAATAATTCATAGATTTGAGCTCTGGCATACTGCAATGAATGTGTCATTGAGCAGAGACAATGAAACAGTAAAAACTAGATTTAAATATAAAATAAAACTGTGGGATATCTAAAAAAGTCATTTTTAGGAGAAGTGGGATAGATATAATTGTTTTTCTCAGAAGTTTATTTTCACCTCGTAAGTCCTTTAAAGCAGACCTGAACACAGAACTTCATCTGAGCTCTAAAACATAAGCAACAACATAATGACCTATAAAGAAAAACATTTTTGTTCCAGCTGATACAAATCCTGCATTAAATCTGCAGTTTGCATACTTCTTCCTCTCATGAAAACAGACATATTGTTGACAACTTGTTTTTACAAATGCTCTCTGCCATGGAAGTCAGCTGACACAGCTACGGTATCAAATTACAATTAGTGCTTAATCACAGAGGAAGGGGAGTTAGACAGGCTAAACTCTCTGAGGCTAGGTGCAAACTTAGCTGAAACTCAAGCATTGCGTAAAACGCTGCTTTATGCCTATAATGTTACCCAATGGGCTGCAAAAAATAACGCATATACTTGCATTTTACAGCATGCATTTTGGGAACTGCTGGTTTTGTTGCATAATTTTCAAAAACGCACATATTAAAAGTCAATGGAAACGCATTTTGTATGCGTTATACTTGCGGTTTTTTTTGTTTTTTTTACCGTTTTCTGATCTATTTCCGCTTCCTGTGGTCTTCCTAGTGATCTGCATAAAACACAATTGAAAAACGCATTCAAAACGCATATGTGTTTTGTATATGCCTACCACAAACGTGTAAAAATGCTAGAAAAACGCATATGTGGGAAAAACCGCAAACACACTAAAAACGCACCCAAAAAAACGCACATGACAAAAAAAGCAACCTTTCATGCTCTGTTACATGTGCACCTAGCCTAAGTACATACAGGGTGCAGTTCTCCGTTTCCTTCTGTCCAGTGGAGAGTGAACAGGTCCATTCAAGCCCCTTATTTGCTTATTTGTTATGGAAGTGCTGTAAATATATTATTGTATGCTGCACCACTGGCTAGCTCATTGACAAATCACTTATTAGGCCCAACAAATAAGTACATGGAGGAGACAACAGCATCTGGAAAGCCACAGGTTGCTGCTGTTGGAATTGATAAATAATAGCCCTATCCTGCAAATGTAAGTGTTTCCTGTGGCTTTGCAAGGTTTTAGCTGGGATTAGGCATGCTGCTTGATAACGCCATGCACACAAATTGAGCCTATAAAAACTGCTGTCAGTCATTCTTATAAAAAAAAAATTGCTGTTTTCTAGTGACAAAGAAAATCTGTGTATCTAATCTGACATTGGTAATTACCTCTCCATCTCTCTATCTTCCAGGTACCCCAAACGTTTTCTGGGAATGTAAGATTACATGCTTCCAACCCTAATTTATCTACCATAGATTATACAGAAGAGAAGCAATACTCTAATGGCTCTGACACATCCAGTTTCTCCAAGATGCAGGATGATTTGTGTCATATTGCACACAAAGGTGAGGGTTGCATAGCTTACTTGTTCTGCTCCATGCTCAAAGGTATCTCTTTTTATGTAAAGTGGAACCTGAAGTGAATTGAACACGAAGGCTGCCATTTTCATTTCCTTACAAATCGTGCCAGTTGCCTGGCTGCCATGCTGAGCTTAATGCTTCAGTTGTTTTTGAGTCACACACCTGCAACAAGCATGCAGCCAGTGGAGTCAGATCAGAGTCAAAGCATCTGATCTGCATGCTCATGGCAATGCACAGCGCTTGCGGTTTGCGTTCTGTACTTTGAGTCAAGTTTTCCCTACATGCTTGGGTCTGTGTACACTGGCTTCCAGACTATCGCCTAGTCCCCTTGCACATAATGTCATCGCTTCTGTGCTAGTGGCAGGGCTAGGCACCGGAAGCCACCGCCCACAGACCTGGTATGTATGTTAAACTTTATTCAAAATCAATTGCGGCACACACAATCACTGCAAAATCGCCATGGATGAGCTATTCAAAAGCGATTTTGCAGCGCTTCCATACTTTGTGCTAGAGCGCAATTGGTCCAAAAATGCTGCAGGACCAGTGATTGCTATTTCACTAATCACAGTTGCTCCTGTGGGTTTGCGGCCATTAACTTTTATTAGCCTAGCGCTTTTTGAATATTGAGCCATGGCCCTTAGAGCAGAGTTCCCCAACCCTATCCTCAAGGCCCAACAACCGTACATGTTTTGCAGGAAACCGCACACCATCACAGGTTGGGGTAATTCGTGTCTCAGCAGAGCTGATTAACTACCTCTGTGGATTTCCACAAAACATGCACTGTTGGTGGGCCTTGTGGACAGGGTTGGGGAATATTGCCTGAGGCCTGGAACCCACTAGAAAGCGTTATCGCAATCGCTGGCGATTTGTGAAAGTGTTTTGCAAGCGATTTTGGGAGCGGTTTCCCTGCTCCTATACAATTCATGAGAGTGGAAACGCTCCCAAAATGCTGCATGTCCTGCGATTGCGATTTGCTTAATCGCAATCACTCTAGTGGAATCTGTCCCATCCATTTACATTGTCAGAGCGTTTAGGGAAATTGCTAGCATTTGAAAGCGTTCCCTAAGGGCCCTTTCACACCAGAGGACTTTTTCGGCGTTTTAACGCCACAGCCGAAGTTGGCGTTTTCCAAGGTAAAATGAAAGTCCATAGACTTTCATTTTACCTTTCACATCTAACTCGGCGTTTTGGAGCGTTGCGTTTTAACGCTCCCAGGAGCTTTTTCAGGGCTGTTTACAGCCGAAGTTGGCTGTTGGCGTTTCAATGATAGTCAATGGAAAACGCCAACTTCAGCGTTTTCAAAACGTTTTACAGATGACTTGTTCACTTATTTTTATAGAAGAAAAAAAAGACGTTTTCATATGAGCTGTAGAACGCTTTGAAAACGCTTTGAAAGCGCTTTGAAAACGCTATGTATTGGCGTTAAGCAAAAGGCTGAGTTTCAGCCTTTTCTACCGCAGCCTCTAGTGTGAAAGAGCCCTAAGCGCTCAAAAAAACGCTCTAGTGAGTTCCAGGCCTTAGAGGAAGTGCAGCAATACAGAAGTCAGGCAACCTGCATGTTGTTTTTTAGAGAATGGTGCTGGCAGCCTCCTTATTCCTCTCACTTTAAGTTCCCTTTAAAACTTCCAAACTTCCTTTCTCCGGTATAGTAGAAGCGTTTCCTGGGTTTTTTTCTCCTTTTTTTAAATACAGTACAAGTGATCTCTATTGATATGTACCAACATCCATGCAACGCAAACCTTTTTTTTTTGTCTGTTTAGCTGTTTAGGCTACCATACTCTAAGGCCCAGTGCACACCAAAACCGCTAGCAGATCCTCAAAACGCTAGCGGTTTTTGGAGCAGATTTCAGAGCGATTCTAGGCATGTTTAGAGACGTTTTCTAAACATGCCTAGCGTTTTTGGGAGTGTTTTTGTGCAGCAGATTACAAATATTGTTACAGTAAAAGCTGTTACTGAACAGTTTCTGTAACAAAAACGCCTGGAAAACCGCTCTGATCTAGCATTTTCCAGAGCGGTTTGCGTTTTTCCTATACTTTACGTTAAGGCAGAAATGCTTCTGCAAACCGCAAACGTGCAGCAGGAGGCATTTTGTGGTTTGCTAAAAACCTTAAACCGCTGGTGTGCACCATCCCATTGCAATACATTAGCCAAGTGTTTTCACAGGCGGATGCGGTTGGCGGATCGCTGCTAAAACCGCTCGGTGTGCACTGGGCCTAACTACCGTATTTTTTGGACTATAAGACGCACCCAGGTTTAGAGGACAAACACCAGGGGAAAAAATATATACTAAACCCAGTGCATCCATGGTGCAGGGGCATCTTGTGGATTAGGCCCCCTTTATACCTCATGCCCCCTTGTACCTCTTGCTGTGTGCTCCTGTGTCCCCCTCTGTCCTACTTGTGTCCTCTGTGCCCTTTTGTATCCCCCTTGTGTCCTCTATGCCCCTTTGTGTTCCCCTGTGTCCTCCGTTTGTCCCCCTTGTGTCCTCTATGCTCTTTTGTGTGTCCTTGTGTCCTCCTCTATGCCAGTTTGTATCCTCCGTTTGCCCCCCTGTGTCATCCTCTGCTTGGGCACAGTACAGGGAGTCCCCAGCATTGCAGCGGTTTGGAGATTCATATTGACAGGCGTTCACAAGTCAGGAACTTGCATTTGATAATTGCATTTGGACTATAAGACGCAGTGAATTTTTCCCCCCACTTTTGGGGAATAAAAAGTGAGTCTTATAGTCCAAAAAATACAGTAAATTTTAATACCAATATACTCTATACTCGTATGTTTCTCAGTGAACTGTATGTAAAACTTACCATTTTCTTCAGCATGTAAAAATGCAGGCATAAACTGACCTTCTAGCTTGACATTGGTCTACAGCAATAAAATATACCACTTCCTTTTAATCATTTCAATTTCTGGAAGTTCACCTTGCAAAGTCTACAGACCTTGAAGTTTTGTCTGATTAGATTTTTTTTCTTATTCATCTGACACCATCATGCTCACAAGGTATGTAGGTGTGAGACACAGAAAGCACTTCTAGCCAGTGATTTATGCTCTACTGATCTAGCTGACTTCCCTGTATTGTGAATTATGGCATCATCCCCATATGTAGACTTGCGCTATCGGGTTCTCTGCTTGACCATTTAAATCAGAAGACTGTGCTGCATCAGCAAAAGTTATACATGGGTCACTTGATGACTTTTTGTTGAGGGAAATTGGCTTGCTTTAAAGGGACTCAGAGCACCTCTCATGGGCATGCCTTTAAGCCAGACGACTTCCAACAAAGTCTTGCTATGACCCCTCTGGAGGAGCCTCTTGCAATGGCTATGCATGTCTCTTCCTCTTCCTGCAGTAGCAAAGCATATAACCTGCAGGCCTCAGTATAAAGCGTTATATGTATGGGAGTCACAGATTGGAAAGAGGATTAATCACACCTCCAACATAAATTCCAAACGATGCAGAACCCATCTGGACCAATCATCACATGAGGTTTCTTCAAGAATTCATATTTATTTGCAGCGGTTATACAGCATACAGATAAAGCACAACGTTTTGGAAGCTAGACCACTTCCAACAAAGTCGTGCTATGACCCCTCTGGAGGAGCGTCTTGTAATGGCCATGTGTGTCACTTCCTCTTCCTGCTTCATTCAGTGATGCACTTCTCTAACAGAAAAGACAGGTGTGACCCGGAAGTTATAACATAGCCAAGATGGCAGCCGCAATCTTTAAATTGAACGAAAACTATTTGGTGTCGAAGGGCGATTCAGGCATCAAATGAAAGAGAGCACAAGCTACAGAAAGCACTGTCGTAACAATAGGGCCTGCAGCCCCTGCACCCTCGGGGGAGCCAGAGACCCACCTGGGGCCCGCTCAGGTCTGTTTTGGGGCTAGCTGGAAGGGTTGCAGCATGAGGGGAAAGCCATGCTGCACATCGGTGGGGAGGGGCGGTCGCCCCCCCTCCCTCGCCTCAGGCTCTCCCCTCTGCGCTCCCCTCCATCATCAATAAGTGTGTATGTCTAGGCTGCGGGCAGCGGCAGATCCACATACCTTCCTTGCGTTCCAGCATGGATGTTCCCCTCTCTAGCCTCTGACGCGACTTCCTGTATAAACAGGAAGTAGCGTCAGACAGTAGAGGGAGAAACATCTGCGCTGGAATGCAAGGAAGGTATGTGGATCTGCCGCTGCCTGCTGCCTAGGCATACACACTTATTGATGCTGGAGGGGAGCGCAGAGGTGAGAGCCAGAGGTGAGGGAGGGGGGTGCAGCATGGCTTTCCCCTCATGCAACTTCTTCAGCCCCCCAAAACGGCCCGGGGGGGGGGGGGGCGCTCAGAATCTCTGCAGGAGGGCCCGGTGGAACCTAGTTACGCCCCTGACAGAAAGGTATGCATCTTTAAGTACTGGTTGGAGTCTTAAAGGCATGCCCATGAGAGGTGTTCGGAGTCCCTTTAAAGGGAACCTGACATGAGGAGAGCTAGGATAATTGCAAACCGCTTTTTGAAAATTATCAGTGTTTTTAATAGATGTCTTGATCTTTTCTTACTTTCTGAGTTACTGGCCAAGAAAAAGTATACTGATCAGGTATCCTGACTCCCCCTCCTATCTGTGTGTTCAGTGTGTGACTCCGTCTCTATTGGAGCCAAAAGAACATCATGACATCAGAAAGATGGCTGCCCCAATATTCTCCTTAAGTGACACTGAAGGGAAAAAAAACGTATTTAATTGTATGTGTAGTACAGATAATTAAATATTAGTAGCAAGAAAAGAGTCTCATACTTTTATTTTCAATTATATATATATATATATATATATATATATTTTTTTTTTTTAAATAACATTGCATTATTCTGTCATATATGCAATTTACAAACCACCCTTTGAACTTCCTGGCAGTGAAACTTTATCTGAAGCTGTCTTTCAACTTTTCTGATGTACAAGTGCCTCAGAAATCAGCTCTGTCTTGCTCAGAGAAACCAGTTTGCATAGATAACCAGTGACGTTTTTTAACTCTTTCTGTACTGGAAACAATGAGACTGTTTTCTATGCGACTAATGTCGTGTCTACCAGTACTTCTGCTTCAGTGGAAAAACCACTTCAACCACATAGGAAGCTGATTTAGTGCTTTTCACACCAGTATAATGGGCTGGTTCATATATGCATTGTTTTAATGCAGCTTATCCAAGTGTCCAGTGTCGTTGCTCATTTGAGCAATGTCAATGCATACTGCTATGTGGAACATTGTGTGCTGCTGTGTTGAAACATTGTAAACAGAAGTGCAATAGAACATGTGTGAAAGGTTCCATGCAAAGGAAGCATTGCATATGTGTGTTCTGTGTTTGTCCCCTGCTATACAGTGCAATGCACTAGGGACATTTTGAAAGGGCCTTAGTAGCAGCTAATATGCAGTTCATCTCCTAGCAAAGTCAGGAGTATGTCTACACCCCATCTTGCCTCTGCATCCTGCTGACTGACAGCTGCAACTACAAAGAGCAGAGTTGCAGAAGCATCTGCTGGTGTGCCATGGGAGTCATTGTCCTAGATTCATATTTACAGATGTGTATTACGGTGAGAAAGACACTTAAAGGATCTTAGATCTGGAGCCCTCAGTTTGTGGATGTAAAAAAAAATAATTAACTTTTAAAGGGGGTTGTAACATCAAAAAAAGAAAAGTATATGTATGTATATATGTATGTGTGTGTGTAAACCCCCCTTTTTTTCTAAAATAGGCCACTATATGTCACCTTATGTTTAATTTTACTTTTTACCTGGTCTGTGTACCTTTGCTGAACTGTGCCGAACTGTGTATTAAGCTTACCTATCCTGTTGTTTTTAGTTTTCACTGTCGGAGAGAAATGTGATATGCAAAAAGAAAATTATTTCTGCTGGTTTCCATTTTTATCTTTTCTCTGTGATGCCAAAAGTGACATCAATTCTGCTCCTTTCATTTTCTTTTTTTTTTTTCTAACCTAGCTCAGTGTTATGTTACTACTTATTATATAGATTACTGTCACTTCTGCAACAAACACATAGATAACAAGCTTACATTACTGTGTAAACTTTTCAAAGGGAGGGGGGATTCAGTTACCCCTGGCTCATAGTATCCTTATATTATCTGAAATGGGAAGTTTCTGTTATTTAGCTAAAAAAAACCTCCCCATAATCTTTTTTCCTCTCACACCCTAAGCCTTGAGTCCGTCAGCTTCCGTGCATAGGCCTGCCCCCTTTCGGAGAAATTTCGTTTCACTTTCTCTATCTCAGATAGAGAAAGGCCATGGCACTCTTCTGAAAGGGGGCGGGGCAATTACCAGAAGGTGGTAGACATGAGGTTCAGGGAGCAATTTGGAGGAAAAAGACCCAGTGAATGATTATAACTATCGGAGAAGAGAATTGGTAGAATGTTTATTTTACGCTGAATAGCCTCTTCAACTGCAGGAGTTTCCCAAGCCGCTTTTCTGTCCCCTGTCCATAGAGCAGAAAACACAGGCTGGTTAAGGCCATTTCTTTGTACAGTGGTTTTTCTAAATCTGGCACATTTAATGATTAATGATGTCATTTACAATACAAATCTCCAGATGATCGATCATCCAATATGATCGTAATATCGATCTGAAGTGATCTTTCAGGCCCACTAATAGAAGGAAAGCAGATTCATGGAATCGATCCATTTTTCGATTCCATCAGTCTGATCAGATTGGTTAGCAGCTTTCCTTCTGTTAGTGGGCCCAAATAATTGTTTCTGATATTATGATGGAATTGGACAATCGATCATATGGAGAATTGTATGGTTAATGGCCTCCTATAAAATGATCGTTTTGGATGAAAAAATTAAAAAGTTTGATATAAGTATCTAGCTTTAGCCTTGTTGTCACTTTAGTATTGCCCTTTTATTGCATGTGTAGATTTAGCGGTGCCAGTGATGTCCTGACTGTTAATTCCTCCTTGTATTTTCTTGTATTTTCCTCCTTAGCTTATTTTACTTTAAAGTCTGCTTATAGCACAATCTTCGCTGAGCGAGAGAAGCTAAAGCAGCTTATGGAACAAGACTCTTCCCCAACAGCTCAGATACTGGGCTTGAAGAATGCCTTATCCGTGGTAAGATACGCTCGCTACCACTCTTTCATACATTAAATCACTGATTACACTCCCTCATATCTCCAGTCACATTGATATATGGTAATGAGTAAAAAGATCCTTTGCCAGTACTACTCATGGCAGCCTGCCAACTTCTCCATTCTATTCAGTCAATGTAAAAATTTAAAGTGGACCTAAACTCTTGCACAGCAGACAAGGAAAACGCATATAATTGCAGAGAAATGGACTCTGTGTCGTGTTTAGAGAGATCAGCCTGTGTAATTAGCTGATATAAGCAAGTGTAAATCAGGGCTGTCAGCTGTGTCTGAACTTTGAGAATTTGTAAACACTGGAGATTAACCCTTTCTGTGCTCCCAGGACACCAGTAAGTAAACACTGCAGTTTTTTTGTAAGATTTCTGTATGTTGTTATCAAGAAACGTTTAAAAAAAAAGTTGTTATGCTGTTGCCTATGTTTTAGAGTAGAGAAGAAATTCAGAGTTAAGGTCCACTTAAAATGGAGTAGCTGGTTGGAATGGGCAATGGTGATATTGTTGGATTTTACTTTCATGAACTTGCTGCTCTCTGCACGGTGATTTCTGCTATTTTTCCACTTTCTCGCTTTTATTGTGTGTCCAGCTTATGAAAAGAAATCTTGTAAAAGGACATGATACTATGTACACTTATAATAATCCTACAGAATATTCCCTTTGTGTTTAAACATAAAATAGTTTTAAAGGACCACTATAGTGGAAAAAAGTAAGCAGTTCAAATCTGACAGAACGAAGAACATTTGGACTACTCCATCTTCCTCATGGGGTATTCTCAGGGCCTAAGCCCATTTACGCAGTTGTATCCGCTTCTGTCCACTTTGCAGGATCTAGAAACATTGATGTGTTGCTGTAAAGCGGAAAAAACTGCATTAGTGGGCTCAGGCCCTCAGGGTTTCCTTTGTTTTCAAAAGCCTCCTTACTTGCTTGCACGCTATTTTATAAGTTAGATTTACAAAGTGCCATTCAGGAAATCCTTTGGAATACAAAGGAATCCTTCAGAATCACCCATGAGGAGATGGACTAGTCCAAAACATGTTGGCGCGGTCAGATTTTAACTGTTTATACTTTTTTACTGTAGTGGTCCTTTAAATCTGTTCCGGATTGAAATCCTAGTATGCAGTTCAAAAAATTTAAAGAATCTGATATGAAGAAGAAAATAAACAATTCCTTTTTTTTCAGTCTGCTAAAATTCCCTGTGTGTTTTGCAATTTTACTTTTGCTATTTGTATTTTTTTATAAATTCTAGGCAGTAAAACAAAATGCTGAGCTTAAAGAACGCTTGCACAGAATTCATGCTGATTCTTTGCTTCATGATTCAGCTGCTAGCACAAAGACCAGTCCGCTGAAGGTGGGTGAGCATATCCTAGTTCTGTCAATAATTACGGCCCATTGTAAAAGTAACACAGAAGAAAAGTGTACATAGGCACTTGTCAGATGTGTGGTGTCGCTGCTGTACTTCCATATACTATCCCGTTTGTGTGGCAAGATTGTACTATTTCAAGGATTTCAACTTTAAACTAGTCTTAAAGTGTACCTTAGCTGAAGTGGGTACAAATTCAGATACTTTCCTAAAGAGAGTGACGCCTCAGGATCCTATTGAGGCTTCCCTCCCTGCTCTTATGTCCCCCATTGCTGAGTGCAGCCCCCCAGAAGATTAGTGATAAGGCATTGTTGCTAATCAAATCGGGGCCGCCCAGCTCCTCTTCCTGGATCATGGCCGCCCAGCTCCTCTTCCTGGATGGGGGCCGCCCAGCTCCTCTTCCTGGATGGGGGCCGCCCAGCTCCTCTTCCTGGATGGGGGCCGCACAGCTCCTCTTCCTGGATGGGGGCCGCACAGCTCCTCTTCCTGGATGGGGGCCGCCCAGCTCCTCTTCCTGGATGGGGGGCCGCCCAGCTCCTCTTCCTGGATGGGGGGCCGCCCAGCTCCTCTTCCTGGATGGGGGGCCGCCCAGCTCCTCTTCCTGGATGGGGGGCCGCCCAGCTCCTCTTCCTGGATGGGGGGCCGCCCAGCTCCTCTTCCTGGATCGGGGCCGCACAGCTCCTCTTCCTGGATGGGGGCCACCCAGCTCCTCTTCCTGGATCGTGGCCGCACAGCTCCTCTTCCTGAATCGGGGCCGCCCAGCTCCTCTTCCTGGATCGTGGCCGCACAGCTCCTCTTCCTGGATGGGGGCCGCCCAGCTCCTCTTCCTGGATCGGGGCCGCACAGCTCCTCTTCCTGGATCGGGGCCGCACAGCTCCTCTTCCTGGATCGAAGCCGCGCAGTAGCTGCGTGAGCTGCACAGCCCTGATGTGGAGGGGGGCCGCATTCCGCAATGGGGATTCCGACCACCAAGAGAAGCCTCAATAGGGGGATCCTGAGGCTTCCCTCTCTTTAGGTCAGGATCTTTTTTTGAACACGAGCTCGGTTCGGGATTACTTTAAAACCCTTCAGCCTCCCATTTTTCATGTACATGATAGAAAAGTTGCATTAATTAGCAATGCATAAAGTTTTCTGCATTGCACGTTTGTACTTTTTTGCAATAAGTATGTTGGTAGTACCTGGCTGACTGGGTCCTGTAGTTCCATTTCGTGTTGAGAGGATGATGCAGTTTTGGCCATCCAAAATCCTCCTACTGTCTCATCAGCACCAATATAAAATAATCAATATAAAATTTATTACACATTTAGCAGGGGGAAACTGGGCAAGGAGATGTGGTGCTGTAACGCTGGCTACAAAGAATTATAGAATATCTCTTAGCAGAGGGAGGTTGTGGGTGGAGTCAGGTGATCTTTTCTATCTTAGGAAAGCAACTCCCAGAACAAGAAACTAAAAACTCTCCTAGCTAGTTACTTTCAGTAGATTTCTAGCCCCCCTTGAACCCTGCAGATCTCCTGACTGACAGAGAAGGATCTCTTGGCTGAATTCGGGATTGTAACCGTGTTCTCAGGTTTTTAGGTAACTTTGCTATGTGTGCTCTGTTTATGTCAAGCATGCTCTGTGTCCTGCTCTTTCCTCCATGCTTTTTTCAATGGCTCTGCACTGTTACTTCATTGCTGTAAAATAGACGAACTTGGATTCTGCCATGTATGTGATTAGCTTTTTTTTTTTTTTTTTTTTTAGCAAACATGCAATAGAAATATAGCACATAAATCCAAGTTGTGCATTATACAGTTTGTGGGACCAATATTAGGTAAATGGTGCTGTGTGGGGCCCTTCATACTCTGACTGTAAACTGCTTTTTCATGAGTACATGTCACAGTACATGCAAGTACCTGTTAATGCAATTCAAAGCATATAATAAATGTACTGGTACATTTCTACATAAAACTACATCATTAACAAAGAATGATACAACTTCAAATCCTGGTTCAAACGCTGCTTTAAATTCCTCCCCCCAGTAAATGCCACATAACTAGACTCACTTTATACTGATAAATAACGAGAAAATCTTGCTGTAAAATACTTTGAAAGCCATTTCCATTATATGTGTCCCATGTGCAACTGTTAGGCCCCGTTCACATTTAAAAACGCAAAACGCTACCGATTACCGCTAGCATTTTGCGGGAGTGATTTTTCCATGATTAACACGGAAAAATCACTGGACACTGTAGCGTTTTTGGGAGCGATCGCGATTAGCGGTTTTATACATGCTAATCGCAATCGCTCAGGAATCGCCGCCAAAACTCTGCATGTAACGTGTTTCGGTAACGCTAACCGCAAAACGCCCGCGATGGCAGCAGTGAGAACACTGCCGTAGGCCAACATGGGCTAGCGGTTTTTAAAAACTGCTAGCGGTTTGCTGTGAGCGGGTATCACGCGCTTCACGCTCAAGTGTGAACAAGCCCTAACGTGTGTCTTTATACGTCATGGTTTCCGTTCACCCTCTGCAAAGGTTTGGAAAGTGTCACCTGATTGGGCCCTCAACAAGGTGCTGTCAATGACTCCAACTTGGGGAACAATTAAGGAAACTGGAGCTCTTGGGCAGTTACCTAGTTTGTTTGTTTCTAATTAAATTGAGAAAATCTGATATTACAATGTAAATTCTTTAAATATTGCTTGATTTTGATTTGTGCTTGCACTACAGTATGATCACCTCCTCTCTGCCACCACTTGTTGCAGAAGGATATGATTGTTAGTCTGCAAAAGTTGATGAGCACAGCGCCCGTGCTACCCCACCAGGGTTGTGGAGTCTGAGCCGGAGCAGTTTCTGAGTACCCGGGAGTCTGAGTCATGGTTTCATAAACTGAGGAGTCGGAGAATTTTTGTACCCACTCCATCGCCCTGCAAGGGCTGCAATTTTGGGTACTGAGGAACTGAGGAGTCAGAGTTGTATGATTTTTGTACCGACTCCACAGCCCTGTGCGCATCACAGCAGGCAACAAGTGGGACAATAAGCAGAGTGTGATACCCTGGTGTCTGAGGGGGCTATTACTAAAAAATACTGTTTTGCTACTTCCTATAAGCCTTTCCACTTTTGAAACTACACCCCTTGCAAGTTGAAGAAACTAATTCTGTTACTGGTTGGCCTATTTGGACCACTTGTGGTAGGTGTTAACCAGGGCTGGGGAGTCGGTACATAAATCTTCCGACTCCGACTCCTTGGTTTATGAAACCACGACTCTGGGTACCCAAAATGGCTCCGACTCCTCGACTCCGACTCCTTAATCTGATACTTAACAGGGCTGTGGATTTTGTACAAAAATCATCCAACTCCGAGTCCTCAGTTTACGAAACCACCACTCCGACTCCAACACCGACTCCGGGCACCCAAAATTGCCCAGACTCCGACTCCTTGGCTCCCAGTGATCGTAGAGTCAGGAGCCAATGAAATTGACTCCTGAGTGGCTCACTGAGCTCTGCTGTCATAGCGACAGCAGAGCGAGTGGGCTGCAGTGACGGGAGAGCGGCACAAAGGGCGAAAGAGACGGCTCCGTGCGGTGTGACATCAGTGTGCCCTGTTTTTGTACCACAAAGTCTCTGGTCCTTAAGGGGCCATAAACGTCTGATACTTAAGTGGTTAAAGTGAAAATCAATGTTATTCCCTTCAGCTGTCAGTGGATCTAATGCTGTTGCTGATCAGTATGTGAGTCATCTGTGTTTGATTCTGTACTCCCTGCAGCCAGCAGTCCTATTCAGACTTGCCCAAGGCAATGGCAGCTGTTATTGATAAATGGGATTCTTTGACAGAGTTTTGTCCTTGATTCACTCACACCCAGGAAACCTTTCTCTCTTCCTGTTGCTTCTTCTGCCATGCCGTCCTCCCAGCACACACAATACATTATCTTTGATGAGTTCTATCCAGAGTGATTCATGTTGCAGATAAAGAAGTTGTGAAGCGCTCCTGCTTAGAGCTCCCTGTGGGTTTGTTCCAGTGGAAGTAGCAGATAGAGGGCTGATGTGTACTGTGTGCAGATGCAGCAGCATCTCAGCTAGTCACGTCCATTCTTACGTTCCCAGGAAGTCGGCTTCCACCTGGGAGACGTGGGCAGAACATTCCCATTATCTGAGGATGACCTTCCTTCATGCAGTATTCACAACACCATGAAAGCGTCAGCACTCTTGTGTTGGTGTTACAAGGCCGTGTGCCTCTCAGGTGCCTCAGGGACTTCACAGCAAATGATGGTGTTTGTCTCGAAAGAAAAGAGAAATGTATAAATCTAGATTAATTATATGCCGTATGCGAGAACAGTGTACAAGCAAAGTATTAGGAGAAATGTAAAGCACGCTTAAAGGGAACCTAATCTGAGAAGGGTATAGATTTTTCCTTTTAAAATAATACCAGTTGCCTGACTCTCCTGCTGATCCTGTGTCTCGAACACTTTTAGCCACAGCCCCTCAACAAGATCAGGTGCTCTGACTGAAGTCAGACTGGATTAGCTGCATGCTTGTTTCAGGGGTGAGATTCAGATACTACTGCAGCAAAGAGATCAGCAGGACCGCCAGGCAACTGGTATTGTTTAAAAAAAGGAAACATCCATATCCCTCTGTTTAGGTTCCCTTTAAGGTGGCCATTAACGATACGATTCTCTGGAAGATCAGTGATCCGATTTGATCATAATATTGATCAGAAACAATCGTTTGTGTCAGGAAGGGCCAAGTACTTTTCAA
Organism: Hyperolius riggenbachi; assembly: GCF_040937935.1. Lineage (NCBI taxonomy): Eukaryota > Metazoa > Chordata > Amphibia > Anura > Hyperoliidae > Hyperolius > Hyperolius riggenbachi. The sequence goes on along the minus strand of NC_090650.1, from coordinate 97,206,363 downwards.
ATCAGTGTATGAAGATGTACAGAAATACCACTTACAGTGCATTCTAGATTAGCCACCAAAGAGATTATAGACTTTAAGTGCACCTGAGACTGGGGAATTAAAAAAAAATGTACATACTCTACAATTCAGTTCCGAAAGTCCTCCAGTGGGGGCCAGTCGGCACAGTCTAGCTGCCCTCACTCCCCCGTCATGCTCCTGCGCAATCGCAGCAATGGGGACATGCATGCGCAGTACAACCCAGACCGCAGGATGTTCTGGGCCAAATTGCAGAGGACCCAGGCAGCGCAGGAGGACGGCAAGGGAGGGATCAGTCTGGAGAGGGCTGGAGGAACCCCCAGGTATGTATAATTTTTTGATCATAAAGGCAACCTTGCAGGTACCAGGTGCTGTACAGACACCTTGCTTGGCTGTGGCCAAGCGGCATGTACTATTTAATGAGAGGGCAGAAGTGATGAGGGGGCAGCACATAATGACTTCCAGTGGGACAAGTGCAGAAACAATGTGGTCATCCATTCGCTGGTGTCCCTCAGAAATCTGGCCTACTCTATTCTATGCAACGTCCTATGAGGACACCTGTACATACGGGTGCATATTATGTGGGCGTCCGCTCAGTTCGGCGCGGGGAGAGCCGAATGACGGCTCTCCCTGTAGGCACTAAACTCCGAGGCGGCGTTAAATACTATTCCCCCTCCGAGTTGTCGCAACTCGGAGCGAGATGTATTTCGGGGTCTGGCAGTCACCAGCGCCCCAAATTACCGATACGTGGGGTGTGCCTCATAGCATTGCTGCTATGATGGCGCTTATTTTCGGCGCTTGGCTCTCAGAGCCGCGTAAACCAGAATGAACTGATTCGTTTACATACACTAGACTCTCAGCTGGGACCGTGCCAAACGGCTGCCTCAAATGAATTTCCTTTAAAATTAGGATTACAATCTTTTTGCATTTGCAGGGATCTTACTGTGTGTATGATACTAAAATACTCCTATCAGGAGACAATTGTGATGCAGTTTTGAGCTTACATACCTCAACAAACTCTATTTTTTCAGCCAGTCAAATGATGATTTTTGCCAACTTTTGCTTATTAGGAGGACACTTGTGATGAGAACAAACCCCTGGTTCATCAGCTGTCCAATGAGAGTCGCCTGTCCATCACAGATTCCCTTACAGAGTTCTATGACGCTCAGGAAGTACTGCTGTCATCTAGTTCATCTGAAAATGAGGTTGGTTGCATTTCTATCACAGGTCTTCACTAGAATTTACCAATATGTTGAACAAAATCTCTCAATGAGGATACATCATGGAGAAACATGATGATCAGTTTTATTAGGTGGCTGATTTGGAAATCTCTGGCTGATTGTGATCAAGTCTCATATCTGCTTGCAGAGTAGTGTAAACAGAAGTTTACTTGTTCACATGATCAGTACCCAGCCAATCAGAGACTTGGAAATCAGCCACATGCGGTGCAAGTTGCAGTGCAACTGTACAGAACAATTGATATGAAGTGCCAAAACCTGCTGAAAACAGCCAGTGTTGGAGAAGGTTCAGCAGGGAGGGAAACAGTTTAACGAACATTACCACATTTCGGAGCACATACAGCGGTCGATGATTACCAGAAGAGCTCACACAGGCGCTGAAGAAGAGCCTTAGTGGGCCTCTCTGGTATAAGGGTCCCAGTGAGATTGCAACCTCTGTATCCCCCTATTGCTCCGCCACTGCTGGGAAATGAAAGTATAGAATAAATAAACAACTGACGTCATGGAATCCATGTATGAACCTAAATGTGCTTTAAACCTTTGACTCCTCAAAGTAGCCATCTGTGGTAAATATACCTGCTGAACACACTCGGGCCATTCTTTCTACAATGGAAATGACTCATAAATGGGTGTTACTTGCAAAGTGCTTTGCTTTCATTCTTCTGCCCAGTTCATCCCAAACCAGCTCACTGAGGTTTAAGTCTGGAGATTGTGCTGGCCACTCCGTGTTCACAAGCTTACCTCTTTTTCCGTAAGGAAGTTCTGGCATATCTTGGACTTATGTTTTGGGCCATTATCTTGCTGTAGGATGAACTCCATAAAGTCGTATTTTTATAGTTGAAACCATGACTGGCTTTCTGTAACTATTAAGCTATGTAGCTGTGGTCCCATGAGCCACCTGCTGTGCAAGCTGTTGACTCTCAGAAACATGTCTTCTGATGCTGTTGTTGCTTTGGGTCTACCAGACCTCTTCCTGTCATCAGAGGTTCCCCCAGTTTCTAAGTGCCTTTTGGTGGTGAAGGAGACTGAATTCACTCGAACTCACTGACACCTTGACTTTCTTTGCAATCTGTCTGTAGGAAAGAATTGCTCATTTTTCACCTTTTTTATAGCAACACACTACATTCTGCAGTCCAATACTGTTCAAATAATGCTCACAAGTATATGGTACCTCAGTGTGTTCCATCACTACCTTTCTGCAGACGGGGGTTGTAAGTAATCAGGACGGTTGGCACACCTGTAAAAATTGGTTGTAACAACTCTCAAAGCTTGATCAATCTATATTGCTGCAGAACAACAGTAAGTTGTTAATCCGTTTCTGGTTTCCTGCAACGGAACATTTCGGATACGGTAATTCTGAAAGTCTGATCATGTTAGCATGAGATCCTCTGGCGATATCCTGGAAGGACTGTCAGTTTCCATGCATCATTTGTAACACTTCTTTTATCTTGTGATATTGACCTCTGGTGTCTCTTGTACAGGACTGTAATGCATGCATCTTGCTTGTTTTCCAGGTATCAGATGATGACTCATATGTCAGTGATATCAGTGATAACATATCAGAGGATAATCTAAGCAATGACATTGAAAGACAATCTCTAGGTATAGTATGCTGCTCTTTGCTTCCCTGTGGTGAGCTGCTGTCTGAAATGTACCATTAGGTATTCATGCATAGCTACAGTCTCACTTGTTTTTGTATATTTCTTTCTTTATTGAACTGTGCTTATTTTATGCCTGGAACATAATGAATAAAATCTAACCATAATTGGTAAGTGATTACATGATCCACTCCAGTACTCCTGCATATCAGTGTCCTATGACTGAAGTGACATTGCTGATACGCTCGGCTAGATGGAGGTTGCCGTGCTTTTTTTGTCCCCTGTATAAACATGTTACTTGTAAATCTGTCAAGCCACTACTGTGATTTACATATGAAACCAGTTTATACAAAATTAAAGTGACATCCCTAAACTTCAATTTTGGCTTCTGGGTCATGAATATCAGGCCATTGTTGTCGAGGTCCCTTCTGCTCTTGCTTCTAAAAAAAGCATCTGCTGGCATGGTACCTGGCCTGGATGCATAGGATATGTACGAAGCCAGCATAAAAAATGTACAGGCACGCAGTGCACAAAACTATGTGCATTGCTAATATATGCAATTTTTCTATCATGTCTATTAAAATAGGGGCTGGCCTAGGGCTATACCAATTGAATAATACTTGTTGGCCATTGGAGGCTGTGGTAATGGACTATAGTGGGCTGGTACTTGTCACCAACCCTTGAGGGTTTATTCTGCATATATTGCATTTAAAGAAACCCGCGGTACATAAAAATTGTTTGAGATTTGTGCAGGTGCTTGAAGGCACCAGGAAGTGCTCACACATTTAGGCATCGTTAGTCTAGGTCATGTAAAGCTTTGCTTTAGGATGCTCAGTGTTTTCTCTCATGTTCTCCTGTTGTAGATGGGGCGACTGTGGTGGACGGTTGCCTGAAGCATCGTACAAGTCTTCCTGCTCCGAGCCCGAACACAAGTAATATCAGTTTGTGGAACATTCTTAGGAATAACATTGGAAAAGACCTCTCTAAAGTATCCATGCCAGTGCAGCTGAATGAGCCCCTCAACACTTTACAGCGGCTGTGTGAGGAACTGGAATACAGCGAATTACTGGACAAAGCCGCACTGACTCAGGATCCATTTGAAAGAATGGTATGGAAGTTTGTGTCTTGACAAAAGGGGGTCATTTCTAAATTTCAATCCACACAAAAGGCTCTATTCACAAAGCATTCCCACATTCTGTAATTATGAAAATACAGCAGGATGCGAAAGTTTGAGCAACCTTGTTAATAGTCATGATTTTCCTGTATAAATGGTTGGTTGTTAGGATAAAAAATGTAAGGTAAATTTATCATATAGGCAGGGGCGTATCTGGGTATTATGGTGCCTATGGCAAACGCTGAAATTGCGCCCCATATCCATGCTGGAGGTTTCCCTCCAGTATGGATATCCAGAGTTGTGACCACCCCAGTATAGGTAGCCAGAGGTGCCCCCCTCCCAGCATAGGTATTTAGATGAGCACCCCCCCCCCCCACATAAGTAGCTGCCCCAGTATAGATTGCTAACTCCATTATAACCCCAACTATAAGTAACAAGCGGCATCCCTCAGTATGGTAGTGGAGCACGAGAGAGGGGGCAGAGGGAGGAGGGGACAGCCATAGCGCCCATGTTGCTGCGGCGCCCATGGCATGAGCCATGCCTGCACCCCTCTAGATACGCCTCTGCATATAGGAGACACACACAGTGATATTTGAAAAGTGAAATGAAGTTTATTGGATTTACAGAAAGTGCGCAATAATGGTTTAAATAAAATTAGGCAGGTGCATAAATTTGGGCACTGTTGTCATTTTATATGATTCCAAAACCTTTAGAACTAATTATTGGAACTCAAATTGGCTTGGTAAGCTCAGTGACCCCTGATGTACATACACAGGTGAATCCAATTATGAGAAAGAGTATTTAAGGGGGTCAATTGTAGGTTTCCGTCCTCTTTTAATTTTCTTTGAAGAGTAGCAACATGGGGGTCTCAAAACAACTCTCAAATGACCTGAAGACAAAGATTGTTCAATATCATGGTTTAGGGGAAGGATACAGAAAGCTGTCTGAGATTTCAGCTGTCTGTTTCTACAGTTAGGAACATATTGAGGAGATGGAAGACCGCAGGCTTAGTTCAACTTAATGCTCAAAGTGGTAGACCAAGAAAGATCTTGGATAAAAAGAAGTGACAAATGGTGAGAACAGTCAGTCATCCCACAGACCAGCCCCTAAGACCTACAACATCATCTTGCTGCAGATGGAGTCACTGTGCATCGTTCAACCATTCGGCGCACTTTACACAAGGATATGTTGTATGTGAGAGTGATGCACAGCACAAACAGAGCTGCTTGAGGTATGCTAAAGCACATTTGGACAAGCCAGCTTCATTTTGGAATAAGGTGCTGTGGACTACTGAAACTAAAATTGAGTTATTTGGGCATAACAAGAGGCATTATGCATGCAAATAAAAGAACACAGCATTCCAAGAAAAAAAACTGCTTCCTACTGTAAAATATGGTGGTGGTTCCATCATGCTGTGGGGCTGTGTCGCCAGTGCAGGGACTGGGAATCTTGTCAAAGTTGATGGACGCATGTTTACCCCTCAGTATCAGCAGATTCTGGAGACCAACGTCCAGGAATCAGTGACAAAGCTGAAGCTGCGCCGGGTCTGTATCTTTCAACAAGACAACGGCCCTAAACGCTGCTCAAAATCCACTAAGGCATTCATGCAGAGGAACAAGTACAATGTTCTGGAATGGCCATCTCAGTCCCCAGACCTGAATATAATTGAAAATCTGTGGTGCGAGTTAGAGAGCTGTCCATGCTCGGAAGCCATCAAACCTGAATGAACTAGAAATGTTTTGTAAAGAGGAATGGTCCAAAATACCTTCAACCAGAATCCAGACTCTCATTGGAACCTACAGCAAGTGTTTAGAGGCTGTAATTTCTGCAAAAGGAGGATCTACTAAATATTGATTGCATTTCCTTTTTGTGGTGCCCAAATTTATGCACCTGCCTAATTTTGTTTAAACTGGATCCGAGGTACAATTTTACTCATTGCATAATTGTGTTCCTTTCCTATTGTTTATAGGGCATTCCTCAAGCCAAATACTTTTTTGTTTTTCTTTTAATACTCTAATTCCCTAAAAACTAAATAAACCACGCCCACAGGTTTTCACAGAGCCTTGGCAGTAGCAAGGGCTCATGGGAGCTCAGTCTGGGCAGGAGGAGGAGGAGGTGTTACTAGACATTGATTTCAGAGGCAGGAGGGGGGGGGTAGTTTTTTTTCACAGGCTGAGTGATCAAGATACAGATAAGCCTGCCTCTGTGTAATGATTACAAACAACATGGCTGCTGTCATTGTATCACAGGAATAATCAATCATATTCTATTAAAGCTGTTTGCAGCCAGATTTTCTATGTAAACTATCTAAACTTTAGAGAAGATATATAGACAAGTTACTTGTTATAGTTAGTTTTTCATCTCGGATCCGCTTTAAACATTTATTGCACACGTTCTGTAAATCCAATAAACGTCATTACACTTCTCAAATACACTGTGTGTGTCTCCTATATGATATATTTAACTGACATTTTTTTATCGTAACAACCAATGATTTATACGGGTAAATCATGACGATTAACAAGTTTGCCCAAACTTTCGCATCCCACTGTAGCTGATTTTATCAATCACCTTCCCAAATTACAATTCACAAAACTGATTACTGCACAGAAAAGTAATATCACTGACTAGTGAGGTAAATTACCGATTTGTGCTTTAATTGCCTCGAGACGTCAAGAAATTGCAATTCACAAAGATTTCCGCATTTGGTTTTACCGGGCAAAAGTGTTCGGTATTTTTCTCTGGCCAATAACTCACTCTCTCCATGCTGTCTCTGTGCGGTAAATTTGACAAGACAGCCTTTGAAGATAGCCAGGCAGCCAATAGGGAGAACCACACAGCCCTGCTTCAGACTCTGATTTCATGATATGGGGTCTCGGGTGGTTCTTTCATTGTATCAGAGCAGAGGAAGGTGAGGGCTTTCTGCATACCTAAGATGTGAAAATCTGAATTCTAGCATAAAGAGCGCCCCCTGGTGGCTGCAGCACATCTAAAGGGATGACCGGATACACTGCAGAGAAAACCTCTGAGTCATACATGCAGGTCCCTGCCTGACCGCTAACCTGACACTTACCGACCGGGCTTAGTGAATTGAGCCATGTTTGTTCGGTAAATTACTAAAGTTCTGCCTCATACAGAAAAACTTTAGTGAATTGGGGGGGGGAGAGTATAAAATACAGGAAGAGGTATTTTACTGAACAAAATGATTGTACAGTACTGCCCTTTGTGAATAGAGCCCATTGTGTCTAAACTAAACACACAAATTTTCTTTCCAGCACCTAAATCCTTTTTTTTTCATGGTTGCCGCCTTGAGAGCGCCTTGATATTAAGACATTAGAAGGTCAAAGCATTTTATAAATTGACTTCCATACTTTCCCCAGGGCATATTGATCTACACTACTCAAGCATAAATGCTAAGCTAAGTGTCTGCATATATGTCAGGGGGTTGATGTTCAGGGCTGCTCAAATCCGGATCCGGGAGGCATCCAGATAGTTCTATCCGGATATCTCCCAGTTACCTGTGGGGGGGGGGGGGGTCAATCTTACCTATCTGACCTCTTCTTCGGTCAGTCCGTCGGCGCCTCCTACGATGCGGTCCAAGTGGTGGTCACGTGATTACAAACACTTCCTTCTTCCGGGTTGAAGGAGGAAGGGTTTGTAATCATGTGACGCGCGTGGAGTGCATCGTGGGAGGCGCCGAGGGACGGATGAAGAAGACGTCAGACAGATAAGACTGACCTCCCCGCCCACCCCGCACAGGTTTACTGGGAGATATCCAGATAGCATCTATCCGGGTATCTCCCGGATTCGGATTTGAGCAGCCCTATTGATGTTAGTGGTCATGAAGCAGTAGTTGCTGTTTTTTAAACTGGTCTCTCGGTGTAACTGTGGTAGTCAGGAAACAGGTTTTGTAATTAATCTGAACAGTTATTCCCTTATGATGCTCATCTGCTGTTACCATATGTTGAAAATGTTTGGTTGAAACCAGTTGTGTTTTGACCCACATTACTGTTTGATGTGACTGTTGGGGTTCCTGTTGGGGTTCCATGTCTTAGTGCATGTCAAGTCTGGATTTATACTTATTGTGCCCCTAGGCCAAGTATGTTGTGGCTCCCCTTTCATGAGCAGCAGCTCCCCTCCCATTCCATGTGCAGCCCTCTCTTCCATCAAATGGAAGTATGGAGTAGTATCATACTACATATAATGTGATCCTCTCTTTTATAAACCACTTCCTTGGGCATCAGGTTTCCTTTTTTCATGTGTTGCTCTCCGTTGGCCGGATAGTGTACTGAGTGGCCGGATAGTGTACTAGTTAAGTGCACTGCCTTTGATATGGGAGACCAGGGTTCGAATCCTGGCTAGGGTCAGTACCTATTCAGTAAGGTGTTAAGGCAAGACTCTCTAACACTGCAGGGTGACCTCTTGAGCTCGTCCCAGTGGCTGCAGCTCTTGAGCGCTTTGAGTCAGACAGCAGAAAAGCGCTATACAAATGTTCGGATTATTATTTTTAGCCGCCTCTTTCACATGTAGCAACCCCTTTTTCAGGTTCAGGTGCCCCCTTGGCTGCAGCTGACCAAGGGCCAGGCCTTTGTGTTCTTTTCAGAAATCCAGCCCTGGTGCATGTACCAACAGTAGACAGTTGTGACAGTACTTAATTTAGGGGGTCTTTCTGGACCTCCAATCTTCTACCTACTCTAATATTCTCCCTTATGCTTATCCCTGACCTCTCCCTTCAAGCATCTCTAACCTTAAAGGACAACTGAAGTAACCTGTATATGGAGGTTGCCATATTTATTTTATTTTAAGCAATACCAATTGCCTGGCAGCCCTGATGGCCTATTTGGCTGCAGAAGTATCTGAAATACACCAGAAACAAGCATGCAGCTGATCTTGTCTGGTCTGACAAAAATTTCAGAAACACCTGATTTGCTGCATGCTTGGTTAGGGTGTTTAGCTAAAAGTATTTGAGACATAGGATCAGCAGGATAGCCAGGTAACTGGTATTGCTTAAAAAAAAAAAATGGCAGCTTCCATATTGTATTCTGCACAAGAGAAACATATGTGTGCTCTGACCAGTCACCTCCTGATTTAAATACTGGCTGCCTCAAGTCTATTGACTAATTAAAATGACAAAGCGTTTGCATATTGCATTCGCCCACCAGAATATGCAGGATCTAAACTATCCACCTGCTCTTCCTGCAAGAGTTGGCCCATGCAATATATTGCATCTCAAGAAGGGTGCTGCGTGTAGGCCTCTTTGTACCCCCAAGAAATGAAGGGCAGCGCAGACACCCCCACAAGGCATCCATTGCCCAAGAGCGCCGCAACTGCCCCTCAGGGAGGGGGGGAGTGAGAGAACATGGCCGGTACAGCCTGCAGCACTGAGAGTTTGTGGTGCAAGAAGTCACCTGTGTCTGGGCAGTGACCCACCAGGTGACATAGAATGTAGGAAAACATGGCGACGACCGACGCAGCAATACATCACCTGTCCAGCCGGTGCGAGTCCCCGGGTCCCCGCTGTCTCTCACTTTTTCCAGCATCATTTCTTCACTTCCTGTTCTGTTCTGTGAGAAAGCGAAGTTCAAACAGTAGAGTGTGCTATACTGTTTGAACTTTCTGCTTGTGACAGGACGGGACAGGAAGTGAAGATAGAGTACGCTGAAAAAAATGAGACTGCAGGGACCCAGGGAATCGATTCAAAATCTGTTTGCAGTGTATGGGCAACCTTACGCTCCTCTTCCTGATTGTGTATGCATTGCCCGCACTCCACTGTAGAAAGTGCATTGTCTCAGCATGAGAAGTATTGGCCAATCAGAGAGGAACAGAGGTGTGGGAGGGGAAAACAGGAGGTAAAGAGGCTTCAGCCAATCGGGCTGCATTAGTTAAGTCTAAGGGGAAGGTAGAGAAGCACAAAAGGACAACCCAGCATGCTCTGCAATTTTCTTTGTGTGTACCAAAGAAGAGTCAGGTAAACTGGGCAATGATCATTTATCAACAAGAAAAGTAATAGTGATTTTAACTTTTGTATTGCCTGGTTAGCATCCTTATTACTTGTTTACCAGATAAAAAGAATTGATTTTATGCCCGACAGTTACACTTTAACTGGCATTATCAACCACTGTTGATCATAACTTCCTACTTACTACATTGTGTACTTTTCACTTTGAAAATAATACAATTATTTTTAATGGTAAAAATGAGGGAGAAATTTAATCTAATTGGCTCAGATAACATACTGTATATTCCCTTTCACCAATTAGTGCTGCAGCTGATCCTTCACTGTTGTGCATCAGCTACAAGATGCATATCTACTTCATTGTGGCTTGCCTGAAGTCGCAGAGGATGTAGATATACTGTAGCTGGGATTAAAGATGCAAACAGAGATCACAGGAGTTCTTTAACCATTTCAGCCTGTGCGCTCCCGCGGCCGATCGCGCGCATGCACGCGCGCTAACGGCCGCAGATCTTTTGCCCAGGAATCAATGAATCAGGACATGGTGCCTGATCATGGATTCCTTTCCCCGGCAGAAAAAGCGACCACTTCTCTCGGAAACCTCGCTTTTTCTGCCTCTTACGTCCCCCTACGTCCCTCTAAGTGTACATGTTATGCTTAGAGTGACGTCATGTAAACAAACTCGAGGTTTTCATCTTGTGGACAAAAAGTAAAACTACATCACCATGTAAAAAATAAATAAATAAATAAACATATTTACATAAAAAATACTATTTACATCCCACCCTCCCAAAAATACCCAAATAAAATGTTTAATAAAAAAAAATTACAATAAAAAAACACGTAACACGTTTATTGTAAATAGTGATGGATGCAAAACGGAAAAAATGCACTTTTGTTTCCAAATAAAATATTGTAGCCATACATTGTGATAGGGACATAATTTAAACGGTGTAATACCTGGGACTATTAGGCAAATACAATACGTGGGTTTTAATTATGAAGGCATGTATTATTTTAACACTATAATGGCCGAAAACTGAGAAATAATTAATTTTTTTCCGTTTTTTTCTTCTTCTTCCTGTTGTAAATGTACTACCCAAAGAAAGCCTAATTGGTGGCGGAAAAAACAAGATATAGATCTTGAAAAGTAATTTCGTTGTGTTACACAATGACAATAAAGTGAATTGAATTGATATAGATCAGTTCATTGTGATAAGTAGTGATAAAGTTATAGGCTAATGAATGGGAGGTGAACATTGCTCGGATGCATAAAGGGAAAATGACTGAAGGCTAAAGTGGTTAAAAAGGAAAGCTTATTTGGGGAGGATAAAGTTACAGTTCTCGTTGATAATTTGTAAAACATTTTCTTTTTCCCCTACTAGGTTTACATTGCCACTTATGCAGTATCTGCATACGCACCTAGTTTCTATAGGGCTGGTAGCAAGCCATTTAATCCTGTCCTTGGGGAGACCTATGAATTTGCTGATGAAGAAAAAGGAGTCCGATTTATTTCTGAACAGGTAATGTTTTATCTTTATATTTTTAGTTTACCCAAAAACTTTACTTTGTTGCATGAGAAAACAAATGCATATTGTAGATTTATCTTTCTATTTCTAAAGACTTACGCATACCTCATGAAAAAAAAAACAGAGCATAGCTGAGGAGCAAAAATATATTCAAAATATTTACCGTATTTATTTTATTTAAGTTTTTTTATAGCGCCGACATATTAAGCAGAGCTGTACAGAGTATATTGTTTTATTACGAACTGTCCCACATGTAGTCTCGCAATCGAATCCCTACCATAGTCATATGTCTATGTATTTCTATGTATGTATCATGTAGAGCATGTATCATAGTCTAGGGCCAATTTAGGGGGAAGCCAGTTAACTTATCTGCATGGTTTTGGGATGTGGGAGGAAACCGGAGTGCCCTGAGGAAACACACTCAGATACGGGGAGAATATACAAATGCCTTGCAGATGTTAACTTGGTTGGGATTTAATCCGGGGACCCAGCGCTGCAAGGCAAGAGTGCTAACTGAATATGATTTTTATCTTTAAACTTCTTTCTGCAACTAAACCTGTATGGACATGAACCCATAGCTCCTTACTTAGCAGCATGTACTGCCCTATGTAGAGGGGAGGAGGAGGCCTTTTTCAGTGATGGTGTACCACAACAGCCAGATGAAAGATCCTAAATGGCTGATCATAGAAGGTGATGCTGCGGGCACCTGGTTAGATCATCATCACCAAAAAATATTATGGGCAGCAGAAATCCAATATCTGAGGCTTTACTGTGACCCAGTGCAGAGTTGCCTTAATCAAAATGTTGTTGTAAAGATCAATATTCAAACCAAAGCAACGCCCAACTCTTCAAAGTGCTTTGGCAGCCCTAACTTCTCTGAAGATGGCTTGACAACCAAATCCTAGTTGAACGAGTAGTAAAATTGAAATTTTGAAAGGCATCACACTGTGCCTAAATGACTAGATATTGCCTAAACGTCAAGAAGCCGTGTATGTACAGACCACATGCTTAAAGGAATACTGTAGGGGGGTCGGGGGAAAATGAGTTGAACTTACCCGGGGCTTCTAATGGTCCCCCGCAGACATCCTGCGCCCGCGCCGCCACTTACCAATGCTCCAGCCCCGCCTCTGGTCCACCTCTGGAATTTCAGACTTTAAAGTCTGAAAACCACTGCGCCTGTGTTGCCGTGTCCTCGCTCCCGCTGCTGTCACCAGGAGTGTATTGCACAAGCCCAGTATGGTCTGTGCCTGCGCCGTGCGCTCCTGGTGACATCAGACTTTAAAGTCTGAAATTCCAGAGGTGGACCAGAGGCGGGGCTGGAGCATCGGTGACTGGCTGCGCGGGCACAGGACTTCTGTGGGGGACCATTAGAAGCCCCGGATAAGTTCAACTCATTTTCCCCCGACCCCCCTACAGTATCCCTTTAATTTCTCTCCTTAATGGGAAGAACAGAAACTTTCCAATCACAGGAATGAGGCTGTGCAGCTTTCAATATGACTGAATCCCAATAGCCTGTTATTACTTATAGTGATTTCAGTTGGATCCTACCATTGTTGTCTGGAAAATGCTGCAGATATCTCCATATAATACATGGTCTCTTCCATAGTTGTATAAATTGCACTTTTGTTTACTTACAACCTTTGAGCTGAGGCATTGAGCCTGAGCGGACTTCACCTCTCTTTACACACCATGGAATGGCTGCTCTGGAATCTCTCTGTATCAATGCCCTAGCCCAACCAACACTTCTTTTTTTCCTAACTGATGAACTTGTACTAAAGATTTGTTTGTACACCCTTGCAATGTAGGTTACCTAAAACCATCATTTGTGGTAGTATTGGGTCCCTTTTAAAAGTGTGTTCAGATGTCCCCAATGCATACTGACATACATCAAAACCATGCCTCATCACTACTATAACCCACCGCAGGTGCCAAACGATCACTCAAGGACAGTTCTTTAATGTGTGTCAATAAAGGGTCTTGTACTAGTGGACTGCACAGTGGCGTATGTGGTTAGCACTCTCGCCTTGCAGCTCTGGGCCCCAGGTTCGAATCCCAGCCAGGGCACTATCTGCATGGAGTTTGTATGTTCTACATGTGTCTGCGTGGGTTTCCTGTGGTCACTCCGGTTTCCTCCCACATCCCAAAAACATACAGATAATTTAATTGGTTTCCCCCTAAAATTAACCATAGACGATACATACACTACACTATAAATACATTGGCCCTAAATTACGATACATACACAGACATAGGATTATGGTAGGGGTTAGATTGAGCCCCTCTGAGGAGCAGTTAAATGACAAGACAATATATGTACAGCTGCGGAAGATGTCAATGCTATATAAATTAGAAATATAAATAAGTGCCTACACTCTGATTCAGAGACCTGACAGTATTTCCACCCTGCCCCCAACTTCTAGCAACTTTTCTGTTTCAGAGAACAATACTCTAATAACCTTCTTTTTTCTTGGCACTCAAATGGATTGGATTATCACAATGGTCTGTATGTAACCATAGCCATTCAGATTCTTGCTCTATCTCTCTAAAAATGACACAATCCCATAGTAATGTACATCATTGCATAATATGTTGTCACTTTCATAAATAAAGGTTAATAATGGGTAATCTGGTCCTATAATTATTTTAATGTTTGTTCTTGCATCATTCTACCAAACATAATTAGAAACCATTAGAAATATACCTTCCCGACCTGTATTTAGGTGGAATGTCAGTGATTCAAATTACCACGATGTTTACCAGCTGCATTTCAGTCCTTTATGCAGGGTACACGTGATGCAATTTCCTGTGAGATCGGCTGGTAATCTCACAGAACGTTGCATCGTGTGTACATGTCCAGATTGTTCCCGATTGCTGGTGGGATCAATTTTTCCCATGAGACCTTCCCAAAATCGATCCTGTTATCGATCTGGAGCCGATCAGACATGATGGAAATAATTGGTTTGATCCCACTGGTTGAATGGAAAGTTGTATTGTGGGTACCCAGCGTTAGAGTACAGGAAGCCGCTGTGCCACTCACTGCCACCAGGAAGGTCTTCCACACTGCAGTTATACCCCATCTACACGATACGATTCTTTGTGCGATTCGATTACAATTCTATTTACGGTCCGATGAAATCTGTCATGTCCGATCAGGTTTCGATTTGCTATTGGTTTGCAATGGCAAATCGAATTGAATCGAATCCCAATCGGACATGACTGATTTAATTGGATCGTAAATAGAATCGTAATTGAATCGCACAAAGAATCGTATCGTGTAGATGGGGCTTTAGAAATAGCTATAATGCACTTAACATTTTTTTCACTGCACTGAAACATAACCTGATAAAATGCAGAGGATATTTTTACATTGGTTTCCTTGTATGCCATGATTTTCAGCAACCTTTTAGAAGCACAATTTATACTTGGTCCTCTGTCAGAATGAAGACAGCCTGCGGTGCAGTGCTGCTTCTGTGCCAGTCCCTAAGGCCTTTTGGCTGTCATGGAAAACTTCAGCTGGTGTACTGTGATGCTTTTATCAGCAAGGGCTGAACAGTGAGCGAACAAATATACAGTTAAATGTGGAAACCTGCTCTGTCCTGTGCTGGAGGTCATTCCCAAGTGGCTCAGTTCTGCAGAACGGTAACTGTGCAAATTGCTTTTATCGGATGTGCCAAAATTAGAGTGCGGAAGCAGTATTAATAATATGCAGAATCCATTTGTAAAATGTAAATGGGAATAAATTACCTGGTTATTCTCATGATCTTTTAAAATATTTCTTCAGTGTCGCATGTTTTTCAAAGAGGAGAAACCACTGTTCTGTTACGGTTTTGTCACTTGCAATCATCTCTGCATCTCGGCTCTGTTGTGCGTCCATATGTTTGCCAGGGATATTGTTATCAGAGGCCTCACAACTGTCACACTACAGTTTGTTTGCAGTAGAATGCCTGCACAGCCAAGCTGTGGCCTTAGATTACCCTCGTAATCTGCCTAGCTGCTGGGCCGAGAGCTATCCTATATAATGAAACCCTACTGTCTCTGCATCCCATGTCCCTGTGTGTGTCCCACATGCTCTGCGCATGTGCAGGGACGCAGAGACATTGAGAGAGAGTGACGCGCGGCGAGCAATGATGGGCGAAGGGGCAGGCGCATGCGCAGTGACAGACCTAGCCCGTTTTTAAATGGGCTTAGGTCCACTAGTGCTAGAATAAAGGGCATCCTTACTATGCCGTATATAAAGAAGGACCCTGGCCCCATGAGATGTCCAGCAGGGCTACACACTCTAATTAGAGTCCTTATATGCCTTTCATTTTCTGGGGCTTGTGGACAGCTTGCGGATAGAGGAAGTAGAAGAATACTGCATGTAATTAACCCTTAAATGTAAAAAGATGAGGTAAAATGAAAGATTTTATTAATTGGCCACATTTTTAACATGCATTTCAAATGTGCTACTGCGCTGCCCTGGGAGTTCAAAATGATGCTTGGTTCCCAGTAATCCTCCAGCATGGTTGGGTTAAGGAAGGAAACCTCTGCAAACATGGGGAGAGTGTACATGTTGCAGATAGATAGATAGATAGATAGATAGATAGATAGATAGATAGATAGATAGATAGATAGATAGATAGATACAGTGGAGGAAATAATTATTTGACCCCTCACTGATTTTGTCCAATGACAAAGAAATGAAAAGTCTCAGAACAGTATCATTTCAATGGTAGGTTTATTTTAACAGTGGCAGATAGCACATCAAAAGGAAAATCGAAAAAATAACCTTAAATAAAAGATAGCAACTGATTTGCATTTCATTGAGCGAAATAAGTTTTTGAACCCTCTAACAATAAAAGACTTAATACTTAGTGGAAAAACCCTTGTTTGCAAGCACAGAGGTCAAACGTTTCTTGTAATTGATGACCAAGTTTGCACACATTTTAGGAGGAATGTTGGTCCACTCCTCTTTGCAGATCATCTCTAAATCCCTAAGGTTTCGAGGCTGTCTCTGTGCAACTCTGAGCTTGAGCTCCCTCCATAGGTTTTCTATTGGATTAAGGTCCGGAGACTGACTAGGCCACTCCATGACCTTAATGTGCTTCTTCTTGAGCCACTCCTTTGTTGCCTTTGCTGTATGTTTTGGGTCATTGTCGTGCTGGAACACCCATCCACGACCCATTTTCAGTTTCCTGGCAGAGGGAAGGAGGTTGTCGTTCAGGATTTCACGATACATGGCTCCGTTCATTTTCCCGTTAATGCGATTAAGTTGTCCTGTGCCCTTAGCAGAAAAACACCCCCAAAGCAAAATGTTTCCACCTCCATGCTTGACGATGGGGACGGTGTTTTGGGGGTCATAGGCAGCATTTTTCTTCCTCCAAACACAGCGAGTTGAGTTAATGCCACAGAGCTCTATTTTGGTCTCATCAGACCACAGCACCTTCTCCCAGTCACTCACAGAATCATTCAGGTGTTCATTGGCAAACTTCAGACGGGCCTGCACATGTGCCTTCTTGAGCAGGGGGACCTTGCGAGCCCTGCAGGATTTTAATCCATTGCGGTGTAACGTGTTTCCAATGGTTTTCTTGGTGACTGTGGTCCCTGCTAATTTGAGGTCATTCACTAACTCCTCCCGTGTAGTTCTAGGATGCTTTTTCACCTTTCTCAGAACCATTGACACCCCACGAGGTGAGATCTTGCGTGGAGCCCCAGAGCGAGCTCGATTGATGGCCATTTTGTGCTCCTTCCATTTTCGAACAATCACACCAACAGTTGTCACCTTCTCTCCCAGCTTCTTGCTAATGGTTTTGTAGCCCATTCCAGCCTTGTGCAGGTCTACAATTTTGTCTCTGACATCCTTGGACAGCTCTTTGGTCTTTCCCATGTTGGAGAGTTTGGAGTCTGCTTGATTGATTGATTCTGTGGACAGGTGTCTTTTATACAGGTGACTAGTTAAGACAGGTGTCCTTAATGAGGGTGACTAATTGAGTAGAAGTGTCTAACCACTCTGTGGGAGCCAGAAATCTTAATGGTTGGTAGGGGTTCAAAAACTTATTTCACTCAATGAAATGCAAATCAGTTGCTATCTTTTATTTAAGGTTATTGTTTCGATTTTCCTTTTGATGTGCTATCTGCCACTGTTAAATTTAACCCACCATTGAAATGATACTGTTCTGAGACTTTTCATTTCTTTGTCATTGGACAAACTTACAAAATCAGTGAGGGGTCAAATAATTATTTCCTCCACTGTAGATAGATAGATAGATAGATAGATAGATAGATAGATAGATAGATAGATAGATACTTGGCTGGTATTCATAACTGGGACTCTAGAGCAGGGCTTTTCAACCCTGTCCTCAAGCACCACCAACAGTGCATGTTTTGCAGAAAACCACAAACATGCACAGGTGAGGTAATTAGTGTCTCAGCAGAGCTGATTAACTGCCTCTGTGGATTTCCACAAAACATGCACCGTTGGTGGGACTTGAGGACAGGGTTGAACAGTCCTGCTCTAGAGATTCAGGGCCAGAGTGTTTATTGCTTAATCACTGTACATGTGTGAAAACTGCACACTTCATATTGTACGACATGATACTACCGTATTTTGCGTTTTATTTGTATAAATTTGTTGATCACTGTAGTCATTTTAATTCATTTCACTCTTCACGCTTTGAAATGAACACCTATCCCACTCTTCTGATTTTATTTTTCTTCTTTATTTCTTTACAGGTGAGCCACCATCCGCCTATATCTGCTTGTCATGCAGAGACCGATAAATTTATGTTGTACCAAGGTAATCATTTTACTATTTACCAAAGGTAATGCTTAAACGGCCATAAATGACTAGATGTGATTTACTAGAGTGCAGATTAGAAAGCTAATAACTACTCTCTGCTGAGGGCAGTGAAGAGTCTGGCAATGCAAATCTATGTAGTCGAAGGGTAAGCCAACTAAAAATATATTGATTGGATTATATAGAAGTGGTAAGATTGTATAATCATGATTGTATTAATAGTGGGCACCTTTTAGTCTTGCATTGTTCAGTGTAAATTATATACATAAAACAGGTTTCGGGTGGTAGAAGGGGGGTGGGATTGGATCTGGGGGATCTAGTGTTTGTCTTTTGTTTTTAGCTTAGTCTGTTATATAATAAAGATGTTCATAGATTAACGCAAACTATGATGCAAATTACTCCCAACTACAGGAGGTCTCTGATGAAGCCAAGTTTACAGGTTGGGACATGGCTTTTGTTGAGCTGCTGACTGTTTGCAAAAAAAAAAATTATATACATAAAACCAATTACTACCAATGGGTAACATAGTTTGGTAGAGTCAAATGAGGTAGATAAAAGCACTCCTGACACCATCCACATGCAAACCCTGTCATAACCAACACACAGCTGGGCTATGTACCCCTCTGCCAGGCAGTAAGTGGCACATTGCATCAGGCATGCACACGGTTTTTGCACATGAGCAGCTTTTATGGCCTGTTTGTTGGTCAGGACAGGTTTATAGCCCACGGGGAATGAGCCCGTGTGAGGGAACAACTGTTCCCATGGTAGACCGTCATAAGCGATCATTTCAGGTTATGAACATCTGTCAGGTATACATAACGTGGTAACTATGCAATTGCTGTTCCACTGGGGTGTTTCTCTGCGGAGCTCCTCTTCAGCTGCAGTGGAAGATAGTGAGTGGCGTATGAGCTGGCTAGTTCTGTTAAATCAACTTCTACTGGAGAGAATTGCAGATTCTTTGGCAGATAGGACATTTCATTGTGATTCAGCTGTGTATTTAGCCTATTGACTGGCGTTCAGCTTTAATGTTCTGTATAATATACTGGAGGATCTTTCTGCTACATTAACTAAACAGAAACAAATAGGAGAGAAAATGTCCAGACATGATAAATTGTAATCCTGCATTACACTGATGTCTCATGTTTGGCTGCAGTTACCAGCAGCTTTTTAATGGGTCAGGTATCATCCTGGGAAACAGGATGTTCTCCGAATAGCATAAACTATCTACTGCTGCTTGGAATTGATGGCTGCAAATGGGATTTAATGAAGAAATGATGTTTGTAAATGTGATTTCTAATCCACATTACAAGTCAGTGGTAATAAGAAGCAACAACTGGAAATGCATTACTTATTCTTCATTAGAGACATGAACCAGTTTCTGCCCTGCCGATGCTCAGAAACATTAACCCTCCTAATCCCATGGATATATTCCCATAAATACTGTTGCATTTTTAATCAGTCAGGAATTAACTAATGGCCAAGTATTTTGGTATCTGCTGTGTACCAGAAAGAAGTTTAGATGCTGCCCATCTACTTAAAGAGGAACTTCAGCCTAAATAAACAGACTGTCATTAAGTTACATTAGTTATGTTAATTAAAATAGATAGGTAATATAATCTCTTTCTAAAAGAACAGGCAAATGTTTGTGATTTCATGGAGGCAGCCATCTTTTTGGTTGAAAGGAGGTGACAGGGAGCATGAGACTCAGTTCCAACTGTCCTGTGTCCTGATCACCCCTCCCAGCTACGTGCACTAGGCAACAAGGAAAACCACATCCCATCATGCTTTGCACAGCATCGGGAAAAATGCACTGGCAGATTTATTTGATGGGGCGGAGCTTAGTTTCTGTGCAGCTAAAAATGAGGCTTGGGTAAGAAAAACAAAGTTCTGATGTTGTGAAATTGTTAAAGAAACATCAAGTCTTTTCAGTGCTGCTGAGTAGATTTTTAGTTTGGAGGTTCACTTTAATGTTTCATGTTTGATACAATAATTACAGTATATATGTCAAATATAGTGTGGTCTGATACATGCAGAAGAGATGATGATTGGTTGTCTTTGATTGTGTAGCCTCGTCAAACGCTAGATGACACTCACCCGATAACGACTGCCTCTATCAAGAATCTAGCATGTATACAGTTCCCCCCCCCCCCCCCCCCCGATGCAATGGCCAGAGATCTGGCCAAAAGCTTTGTTCTCCTCACTTACTCCACCTGCCCCGTGATGTCACTCTCACATCGCCGACCCCCCCCCCCCCCCCAGCAAAGCAACAGAACACGTTGCTAGCCTGAAGGCTAGCAGCACATCTGTACAATGCTGGCACTGTAATGTCACCCGAGGGAAGTCCCGACCCAATGACATTCCTCGTGCCTGTGTATGAGGCTTATATCGTGAGTAGGGATATGAGATGCAAATATGGGTTGATTCAGAATTATGATAATTTTGTATGAAACTTTTTGCAGCTTGACTTGAATGAAGCCAAGATGGAATTTGATTATGAATCTGCTTCGGTGCAGCACTGCACCGATCATTTGGGCGGCACCATAGGGCGTAATGAGAATTCTAGCTATAGCGGCGCTCAATTTAGAAAAAACATGAGGTAATTCGGCCACCAGCAATAGCCAGTGCCTGAACTACGTGTTCTTCCTGAGTTGCTGCAACTCAGAGAGGGAATAGTGTTCAGTTCAGGCAGGAGTTTGGCTGCAGCAGGGTGAGCCGTCTTTCAGCTTCACCTTGCACACAAATTTGCCCACACCATTTTTCAATGTGCACATTTAAAGGAATATAGTAGGGGGGTCGGGGGAAAATGAATTGAACTTACCCGGGGCTTCTAATGGTCCCCCACAGACATCCTGTGCCCGCGCAGCCACTCACCAATGCCCCGGCTCCGGTTCACTTCTGGAATTTCAGACTTAAAAGTCTGAAAACCACTGCGCCTGTGTTGCCGTGTCCTCGCTCCTGCTGATGTCACCAGGAGCGTACTGCGCAGGTCCAATATGGTCTGTGCCTGCGCAGTACGCTCCTGGTGACATCAGCGGGAGTGAGGACACAGCAATGCAGGCGCAGTGGTTTTCAGACTTTAAAGTCGAAAATTCCAGAAGTGAACCGGAGGCGGGGCCGGAGCATCGGTGAGTGGCTGCACGGGCACAGGATGTCTGCGGGGAACCATTAGAAGTCCCCGGGTAAGTTCAACTCCTTTTCCCCCGACCCCCCTACCGTATTCCTTTAATTAGCCCATTTTCACCTGTACACATTTACATAAATACTGTATTGTGGTATGACTGAGGGAACAATGATAGATTCACTTTTTTTTTTTTTTAAGAGGCAAGGAATCCTATGCAATACGGACAGGTTTTTACTCTTGATTTTCTTACTCGCAGCACTTAAAATTGCAGGACCATACTATCTGCTTATCGGATAACTTACTCCTGTTTTGACAAAAAAATGCAGTTTGTTTTAAACTAAATGCACTCACTTTTCCTGTGCTTCTTTTTCAGATATTCGGTGGAAAAATAAATTTTGGGGGAAATCTATGGAAATAGTCCCGATTGGTACAACACATTTAGTTTTGCCGGGGTAAGATGCTGACTGTTAATGTTCTTGTAGCAGGACAAACTACACTTTTCCTTTATTTTGTCTAGAAGTTAAGGGAAATTGGGGTGGGGGGTGCAAAAAAGTTACAAATGAATGACAATAATCATTACAAATTTGATGGGCCGCCTGTGTGAGCATAGATAAGTATTTAGTATGGGAAAATTGACTGACCTTATCTGATCCAGCTCTGTAGAGCAGGTGGTGTGGGGGGACAGCCGTAACCCCTATTATTATTCATACACACAACTGTTTTATCAGTATTAATCTTTCTGTGATTTTTAGCACATAGGCTCCTGGTTCCCCAGTTTTTACATTAATGTCAGTTATCTTTATTGCAGCCATAAATTTACGTTTGTCCTGCTTTTGGAGTAGCTTTAATATAATTAATATTTGATGCATTCCTCATTTTAGAAAGGGAATTGTTTTGGTTCTTAACAAAGCGAGTAAAGACAAGAATGTCTAATAAAAATGCCTGTTGACTTTAGGCAAGCTTCAATTCTGAAGTCCTTGTTAGCACTCCTTCATTTAGGCATAAGTAGCTTTCTAAGCCACTGCTTTTGTTAGTTCTTTGCTTTCCTTACTGGTGAACAACGCACTCTAGTGGCTGTATTGTATATATCAATTACCCACTGTGAGCAAGTCACATTTACAGTTTCATAAAGCGGTAGCTAAGTAGAATAACATGCATCCATCAAATTCAACCTCCAGAGCCTCACTGTACTTCAGGCTAGAGCAGGGATGTCAAACCGGTCCTACGAGGGCCGAGCCGAGGTTCTCACATATTTTTAACACCGCTCAAATGAATTGATGGGTCTGAATCAGGAAAGGTGTAGAACACATTCCTTTCTTTCTCAGTCCATCCTAAACACTGCCATGGGTCTGGCATCCAAGTCTCATATAGAAAGTATTCAATTTGCCTTAAAGAGAAACTCCGACCAAGAATTTAACTTTATCCCAGTCAGTAGCGGATACCCCCTTTTACATGAGAAATCTATTCCTTTTCACAAACAGACCATCAGGGGGCGCTGTATGACTGATATTGTGGTGAAACCCCTCCCACAAGAAACTCTGAGGACCGTGGTACACCTGGCAGCTTCCTGTCTGTGAATCTTGTTGCATTGTGTGAAATAGCTGTTTACAGCTGTTTCCAACGGCCAAAAAAGCATGCAGCAGCTTCATCACCTGCCAACAGTAAAAATGTCACCATGTAATAAATGTCATAATGGAAATCAGGGATCTAAAAGATTTTACAATGGGCAAACACTGACTAAATCATTTATACATAATTATTGTAACAATAAAGCACTTTTTTATTACATTATTTTCACTGGAGTTCCTCTTTAACCACTCTCTGTGTTTTCCCTCTGTAAAGATTTGGGGATCATTATGAATGGAACAAGGTTACCTCTTGCATTCACAACATCTTAAGTGGCCAGAGGTGGATAGAGCATTATGGAGAGATAATCATCAAGAACACCAAAAGCAACATTTGCCACTGCAAAGTCACATTTGTGAAGGTAATGCCAGACCCCTTGATATTTGAGTGTAATAAATGGTTATATGTTGCTAGTAGCTAGTTTGTTACCATATATAGCTTCAGTGCATGTAGAACAAGCATGCAGTTTGGGCCTTCTGACCTACTGACAAATTAGCCCTGCAGTGTATTTATAAAGATCCTTCCTATCTGGGTTCTGACTAATAGTAATCCCCTACCACCAATCACTGCCACTTTTTACCGTTATCCTCTCAGTGGTCACTTAGCATCATATCATGTTTGAGATCCTGTGATACTAACTGGCTGACCGTAGAGTAGATTAGAAATGCTTACAGTCTTACTAGCTCACAGAGTGACTGGCAAGAATATCCCCTGCACATTTAAGTAAGGCTTTGTTGCCAAGAAACCGTCAGCATTTCTATATAGGTCAGAGTTTTCCTGTGTAGTACCTACTGTATGGATCAAAAATGGGCAGATTTATGTAAAGCTGACTCTAGCTAGACAGGTAGAATGGCAAAGCAGGGAATACAATTGTTACAAAAATAATAATAAAATTTAACACCTATGCTTCTGCCCTGCAGATAATTTATTTTAAAGGACAACTGAAGCAAGAGGGATACAGAGGCTGCTATATTTATTTTTAAGCAATACCTGTTGCCTGGCAGTCCTGCTCATCCTCTGCCGCTAATGCTTTTAGCCTCATCTACACGCGTAGATGAGGCGGCGATGTGGCTTATCAATCGAGCCGCTGATGCGGCTCGATTGATAAGATCCGACAGGACGGATCTCCCCACCGCCGATTCCCTGCTCGTTCCCCACGAGGGGACAATGGCAGGGGATCGAGCGGAACATAAGCGGCGCGGGGACGAGCGGGTATCGAATCCGGTGCGCGGGGCGGCCGGGGATGCGGAAGAGGCGATCCGGCGGCTAATCGAGCCGCCGGATCGCCGCCTCATCTACGCGTGTAGATGAGGCTATAGACCCTGAACAAGCAGATCAAGTGTTTCTGACATTGTCAGATCTGACAACATTAGCTGCATGCTTGTTTCTGGTGTGATTCAGACACCACTGCAGGGATCGGTTGAAAAGGGCGCCCGAGCTGCCTGTATGAAAAGGGCGCCGCCATAGACATCAATGTTATTTCTGGAAATATGGGCTACAAGGTGTAGAAAAGGGCGCCCGAGTTTTGATATAGGCTACACGCGGGCTCCCCTTTGTAGCCCATATTTTTTTCGGCTACAGTAAGGTGCCCCTCTGTAGCCCATATTATTTACTTTTTTTTGTAGCCGAAGTTTTTATATGGGCTACAAGCACTGTAAGCCGAATTATTTCATTCCCCCACTATCCATGGCGGCCTGGAGGGGGAATAGTAATTAACACATCCCGGAGTTTTTTTCTAGCCGAAGTTTTTATATGGGCTACACCAGGCGCCTTTTTTTGTAGCCTAAGTATTTATATGGGCTACAAGCGCTGGAAGCCGAATTATTTCATTCCTCCACTATCCATGGCGGCCTGGAGGGGGAATAGTAATTAACACATCCCAGAGTTTTTTTCTAGCCGAAGTTTTTATATGGGCTACACCAGGCGCCTTTTTTTTTTGTAGCCGAAGTTTTTATATGGGCTACACGAAGCGTCTTTTTTGTAGCCGAAGTTTATATGGGCTACACCAGGCACCTTTTTTGTAGCCGAAGTTGGTATATATGGGCTCCACCAGGCGCCCTTTTTTACCGGCGCCCTTTTCATGTAGACCCCCACTGCAGCCAAATAGATCAGGAGGGCTGCTAGGCAACTGGTATTGTTTAAAAGAAAATAAATATAACAGCGTCCATATCCCACTTACTTCAGTTATCCTTTAATAATGCAGAGAGCAAAGTAAAGTAGCTTGTACCAACCAGGAATCTGTCACTGGTCTAGCTGCTATAACCTGATGTAAGAGTATTTGATCGGATCACTGAATCTTGTCACGCCATTGCAAATTAGTGATGTGCACTTTCAGTGAAGAACAAACGTGTAGCTCAAATTAAAGGACACCTGAAGTGAAAGGGTGGCTGTCGTATTTATATCCTTTTAAACAATGCTAATTGCCTGGCTGTCCTGCTGTTTCTATGCTGCTAATGCTTTTAGGTATAGACCACGAACAAGCATGCAGATCAGATGTTTGACTGGATTTGATGCATGCTTGTTTCAGGTGTGGGATTCAGACATTACTCTGATGCATAAAGATCAGCAGGACACCAGGCATCTGGTATTGTTTAAAAATAAATAAATATGGAAGCCTCTATATCCCTCTCACTTAAAGTGTACCTGAGACGAAAGGGTGTAAAAGTTTTACACATACCTGGGGCATCCTCCAGCTCCTTCCACGCAGATCGCTCCCTCGCCGCCGTCCTTGGCCTCCTGAATGCTCCTCGGCCGCCGTCCTTGGCCTCTTGAATACTCTGTTAGCTTCGCCAGTCTGGGCATACTGCACTTGTTCGGCCCCTCCACAGTCCCATCACCGGGACTGTTCTGCACCTCCGCAGTACTCGTGCACAGGCGCAGAATGCTCCCAGCTGCGGTAGCGCAGCCAGGCCACGTATGTGCCGTATGCCCCGACCGGCGAAGCTAACGGGGCATTTACTGGAGAATACAGGAGGCCAAGGACGGCGGCAAGGGAGCGATCTGTGTGGAGGAAGCCCCAGATATGTATAAAACTTAAACACCCTTTCATCTCAGGTAAACTTTAAGGTGTCCTTTAAAACTGTTTAACTAGTTATGCAAGACATGCAATATTTCCAGACAGCTGTGTGTCCAGAAAATTTGCCTTCAGGCATTAGACTTCACGGGCCTTTTGTGTGACTCTGCAAGATTGTACCAGAAACAATTTCCCTCAGGGTACCTGTCATAGGTATGAGTCAATAAGAATTAATTTTTCAGCAGAATAGTTTGCTGTTCTGTTGGAAAAACACATGAAAATCTCCTAATTTCTGTCCAGTATTGGGTCATTAATTAAGAGAGTCTTCTAGAAAGTAACAGCTGTTTGAAAAAAAATAATTGCATGGCAGTTATAAGCAGTGTAATTTAACTTGCATCTGTCAACCTCTTCCCTGCCTTATGTTACGTAACTGCAGAATGTTGGTAACTGTTTGTTCATCAGCCATTAACATGAATCCCTACCCAATGATTCCTTCTACCCAGAATGTAACAGCAATTTTCTTTTATCTGCCACTCTGTGGAATGTAACTTGCATTTGTCTGATTAACTTCTTCTCTCCCTACACTGCTTGCCACATGATTGTGGAATGCTGATATCTGTTTGTTCAGCAGCATTAATATGAAGCCCAGTTCCTCCAACCCAAGGGTGCGGAGTGTGATGCTATTACAACAGAGGGATTGAAAACTTTGTAAAAAGATATAATAAATGCCTGAGGAGGTGATTAAAGTGAAAAATAATTCAAAGATACAGTGTCTAAAATAAAATTAATAAAATATTCCCTTAATTACCTGAAAAAGGCTGTTACTCTCAAGAAGATCTTCATATTTACTCCGTCTCTCCCCTTCCCATTTGCCAAATATGCCATCAGCTACATTGAATCAGTTAGGCTGTGAAGCAATTACATGGGTGCTTCAATTTTTTCCCCTGTTACACATCACTATGTACTGATCTGAGACAAGTTTATGCACTTTCGGTCCTCGGGGAGAAAAGTGCTGAAGAAATTTGTTGTTATTGATGAAATAAGATGTTATTTGTTTATGTTTTAAAGAACATCAGTAGCTGTCACGTTAGTATCATTCATTGTTGAACTTTGCTTTGAGAAACCTTTAATAAATACAGAATTACAATAAACCTATTACATAAACCTGCAGATTTGTTTATAATGTGAATGATGTGACCATAAATCAGCATGGTAGTGTAACAGATCCGGGGTTCTCTGTTCCTTGGAACTGACTTCCTAGTGTTTCTGTTAAAAAAGGGAGGGGGAGACCAGGAGCCCAATAGTGCAGTATCGTTAGGACTCTGGAGGTTTAATTAAAGGAACAATTGAATACTCACAAAGATGGGTTGCAATCCTGCAACCACCGTATGTGCGTGTGGAAAATTTGGAACGTTCCCGCTCGGTCTCCCGGTCTGCTCTGGACTCGGGTGGTCGCTCTCCTCCTGGGGTCTTCTATACTGGTGGAACGAGTCCCGACATAGTAAAGGTTTTCACCTCTGTAGGAGGTGTTGAAGTATTCAGATAGGGGTTGTGGGGAGTCGCCCAATATTAATGTACTGACTGTTTTCGAAAATATAATAAAACGAGGTTTCTTACCTCTACAGAAGATTCACTAAGATGGAAAACAGGCTTGAAAGAAAGGAGGAGAACCGAGAGCACAATATGGTGTAGTATGTTAATGAGGTGATGTCTGATGCAAACACACACAATGGTTATACTCACAAGGACGGGTCGCCTCCAAGGCAACCACTGGATAAGCAGGCGGGGAGAATTGTAACCTGACCCCGCTCAGGGTTAAAGGGAAGGTTCAGGGAAACCTTTAAAAAAATAAAAATCCATATCCACTTACCTGGGGCTTCCTCCAGCCCGTGGCAGGCAGGAGGTGCCCTCGCCGCTGTTCCAGAGGCTTCCGGTCGTCTTCGGTGGCCGCCCCGACCTGGCCAGGCCGGCTGCCAGGTCGGGCTCTTCTGCGCTCCAAGGACGGGCTCTTCTGCGTCCCACGCGGGCGCGCTGACGTCATCGGACGTCCTCCGGGCTTTACTGCGCAGAACTACTGCGCCTGCGCAGTACAGCCCGGAGGACGTCCGATGACGTCAGCGCGCCCGCGTGGGACGCAGAAGAGCCCGTCCTTGGAGCGCAGAAGAGCCCGACCTGGCAGCCGGCCTGGCCAGGTCGGGGCGGCCACCGAAGACGACCGGAAGCCTCTGGAGCGGCGGCGAGGGCACCTCCTGTCTGCCACAGGCTGGAGGAAGCCCCAGGTAAGTGGATATGGATTTTTATTTTTTTAAAGGTTTCCCTGAACCTTCCCTTTAAGAAGTCGCTCTCTGTAGATAGAAGGAAATGGGGATACACCCCTCCACCAAGGGTGGACTAAACAATTATGTGGTATAACAGAGGCGCAAAGTAGAGTAAAATTAGTTAAAATTGTTAAAAAGGGGGAAGTGGGTGGACTCACCTCCCTTCTGAAAAAATGGCCAGACAACGGGCAGGTTACTTCAAGTTTAAAGTAACATTTATTATGAGCTCCAAAAGTTCAACGCGTTTCATGGGTAACAGTCCCGCTTCTTCAGGCAGACAATTTTTGGAGGGAGCAAAGTCGGGTCAAGAGCCAGATATAGCGCCTCTGGCTCTTGACGCTATATCTGGCTCTTGACCCGACTTTGCTCCCTCCAAAAATTGTCTGCCTGAAGAAGCGGGACTGTTACCCGTGAAACGCGTTGCACTTTTGGAGCTCATAATAAATGTTACTTTAAACTTGAAGTAACCTGCCCGTTGTCTGGCCATTTTTTCAGAAGGGAGGTGAGTCCACCCACTTCCCCCTTTTTAACAATTTTAACAAATTTTACTCTACTTGGCGCCTCTGTTGTTATACCACATAAGATGGAAAACAGAGTCTTTATTAAAAAACGGTTAAACTGTATTGTTCTTCAATGCGCCCCCGCACAGCACGGCTGACACTTAAGGTTTCTGTATTATTGACCTGAGGAAGC
The DNA here is from genome assembly GCF_040937935.1 of Hyperolius riggenbachi. NCBI lineage: Eukaryota > Metazoa > Chordata > Amphibia > Anura > Hyperoliidae > Hyperolius > Hyperolius riggenbachi. The sequence continues at coordinate 97,177,370 of NC_090650.1, read as the reverse complement.
GGGCTGCATCCCGTGAAACGCGCTGTCTACAGTTTAACCGGTTTTTAATAAAGACTCCCTGTTTTCCATCTTAGTGAGTCTTCTGTAGAGGTAAGAAACCTAGTTTTATTATATTTTCGAAATCAGTCAGTACATTTATATTGGGCGCCTCCCCACAACCCCTATTTGCATAAATCAGCATGCTTTCCGAAGTTGGCATACACCATGTCAAAAATCATTCTGACATAGTCAGGGCTGGATTTACCATAAGGCACTGTAGGCTCGTGCCTACAGGCGCCAGATGATGGCAAGGCGGCTGACTCCCTCTTTGAGCACCTCCCTCCCATCTTCCCTATGCAGAGTCCTGTTGAGAGTATAAATAGAGAATACTCACCTTGTTTTCTGCATTCCACTGACCAGATCTCTATTCAGTCAGGTCCAGTCAGGGGCATCTCTAGCTACTTAATACTGAGGGTACTTCTGGCTACCTAATAGTTAGGGGCACCTGTAGCTACCTATGATGGGGAAGGGAAGTAAAGAAGAAGTGACAGCTGGGACAGCCAGCACGCTTGTGGAGCAGTTCGGCGAGGGTTTTTAGGTCCATGGAGGGCGGAATCTAAGGCGCCAGGACACCTGGGCCTATAGGCTCCTGTGAGGTAAATCCGGGCCTGCATACAGTGTTTTTCAAACAGAAGAGGTTATTCTGTACCTCTGCCAGTCAGAAGTCTGGTGCATGTACGTGAATCTCTACTGATGGTAGGTGGGATATTTTCAGTTGTGATTTCCTACTGAAATGTTTATATGCATCTTCTAGCCATTCAACATAACATCAATTGTTTCCTTTTAGGCAAAGTATTGGAACCCAAATGTACATGAAATTGAAGGAACTGTAATGGACAGAAATGGCAAAGTTGTGCACAAGCTGTTTGGAAAATGGCATGAGAGCATATTCTATGGATCCCCTTCCTCTCCAGTATGTGTCTGGAGGACAAGTAAGTAACAGGGGGAAGCAGACTGGCTGTATTTCCTGTATGAACTGAATAGCTATAAAAAGATATGAGTCTCAGCATTCACAATAAGTGCCCAACACGCATTAAGATGGCCACACACCATACAATTTTTTAAATAGCTGTTCAATTCAAGAATAGCAATCAATTTTTCTGACTGATTGTAACAATTCAAAAATCTTACCAACGTACCACACAATTGTTCAATTTTTCCCCAATCATGAATAAAAAAATTGAAAGCTCAGAAAAAATTGATTGGAACTGTACATCAAGTAATTGACAATCCATCACACACTATACAATTCTTGATAAAGTTGGTCTGAAATTTCCAACATGTCCAATCTCCCAAAATCGAAAAAAATAAAACAGTAAATATGATCAGATTTATCGATCGAAAACAAAGAAAAGCTCTCGATTTTTTGGGGACAACCAATCGAAATGATCGAATTGGTGAAAAATTGGATCTTTTAATTGTATGCTGTGTGGCCACCTTAAGAGTGAAACTTTAGTCAAGATGTCCTTCTTGCTTCAACACATCAGCCTCAAATAAGAACGTAGGGGCAAACAGTTATTTGATGAAAAGTTGCTGTGCCACATGCAGCACTTCCCGAGATTATTTGATCAATGCAGTTGATAAAACAAAAATCCGCAGAGGAAAACTTTCTGGCTTTGTTTGCTCAGTGACTGTAGGCATAGAAGAGATAATTTTCCTAATTGAAGAGATTTCTGAATGAACTTGATGATATAACATATCCATGTAGTGGTAAAGTACTTTGAGCTAATGGGGCTTGTAATATGTATGCCAATAGTGTCCCTTTGGTACAGGGGTGTCGAACTCCAGTCCTCAAGGGCTGAGGTCCTCAATCATTTTTGGCACAGCTGAAATTGATGGGACTGAATCAGGAACGTTGTTGCTCGTCAAGTAGAACACATTTCTCCATCTCTTAAGCTCTTGCATGGATATAACCCTTGTGGACTGGAGTTCAGCACCTGTGCTTTGAGATAAAAGCAAATAGGATCTGTTACAGTTAAATTCCTTCCTAAATCCCGAATTCAACCATTATTGTGCTCATGATCTCTCCCTATCCACCCTAATCACCTCTTCCTTACTCCTGCAAACAGGATTTCTCACATGCTGCTCCTTTCCCCTGGGAGTCCCTTTCAAGCACATGTAGGAGAGAACTTTCTCAATTTAAAAAAGTATATTGCAGATTTTGATGCATGGTTATTTGGGTTGAAAAAAGACACGCATCCATCAAGTTCAATGCAGCTTATCAATTTCATCTGTTCAAATGTCAGCAGAGCAAATTACTATAGACTCATTTTTAAACGGTTGTTACTGATCAGGGCAGTAGTCAGGTGGAATGGTTAAAGTGGATCCGAGATGAACTTTTACACCTTGCATAATTGGGTTCCTTTCCTATTGTTTATAGGGCATTCCTCAAGCCAAATACTTTTTTGTTTTAATACTGTAATTCCCTATTAACTAAACAAGCCACGCCCACAGGTTTTCAGAGAGCCAAGGCACTTTCAGACAGTAGCAAGGGCTCGTGGGAGCTCAGTCTGGGCAGGAGGAGGGGGAGGTATTACTAGCCAGAGATTTCAGAGGCAGAGGGGAGGAGGGGGGATTAGTTTTTGTTTTGTTTTTTGCTAAAGATGCAGATAAGCCTGCCTCTGTGTAATGTTTACAAACAACATAGCTGCTGTCATTGTATCACAAGAAGAAAGAATCATATTCTATTGAAGCTGTTTGCAGCTAGATTTGTTGTGTAAACTATCTAAACTTTAGATAAGAGATATATAGACAAGTTACTTGTTATAGTTAGTTTTTCATCTCTGATCTGCTTTAAGGTTTCTAGTATCACTTAATGCTAGCACGGTGTTATCTGGTCATGCTTGATGCATGGTTTGCACATGTATTATCGCTGCTGTTCCTGACTCACATACATGGATGTTCTTTCTGCTTTATAGATGTAAATTCTTTCTTGTCCTTCTCATAGATCCAATGCCTAAGGACTCTGAGCTGTATTATGGGTTTACAAAGTATGCACTACGGCTCAATGAGTTTGATCCAAAGACAAAGTCGCTGTTGCCTTCTACCGACACTAGATTTAGACCAGACCAAAGGTAAGGTTTGTCATTGTGGATTTAGAACCTCCAATCACCGCAAACCTGATTGATGAAAGATTATGAAATATGTTCTTGAAACTGATATGTGTATTCTAAGTCACTTACCAGGAAATTAACAGCTCAGTTCAGCTACACTTGTGATGTACAAGTGCCCTTTACCCTCTGTTTATCTAAGAGAGAGACATCACTGTCTCTAGCTTCCATTGTCTTTCATATACCCAGCCTGATTATTGGTGGAAAGCTAGGCAGACAAATGATGCTTTAGTGCAGCCTTTCTCAACCTTTTTAGAGTTGAGGAACCCCTTCAAAATGTTTCAGGTCTCTGGGAACCCCTGCATAAATTCACACCACTTTTATGAGTTTTCCCTATTACTTACTATTATACACATCCTGGTTAACCCTCGAACCAGTGTCATAATACATACACAGCAATCACTACACCACATTACAAAATGCAGCAATAACACCCAAAAATGTAATGTAACAAATACTCCACATATGATGTGCAACAAAATACCCCAAAAATGAAATGCAACAATTACCCCACAACACATGAATCACCTCACATTAGAATGGCAATAATTACCCCACAGTGCAGCAATCTCCCCACATTAGAATGGCAACAATTACCCCACAGTGCAGCAGTTCCCAAAATATGAACTGCAACAATGACCCCACAGTGTAGCAATAACCTCACACAAGAATGCCAACAATTACCCCAACAGTGCAGCAATCACCTCACATAAGAATGCCACCAATTACCCCGCAGTGCAGCAATCATTGGTGGTAGTGGACTTTGAATGGGCATCTTCCCCAAATGCCACAAAGTAATGGGTTCATTAAAGTTCCAGAGCCAACCCCTGCATGACTCCCTGTGTACACAGCAGGTTGTGGGTGGGTGGGTATGTAGGCCACATCCTGGCTGGAAATGTGAATGGGCTGCAGTGCTCCCCCCCCCCCCCCAACACAGCACATGCCCGGCTATCTCCCCCTCAAAAAATATACTGTGCTCAGTGCTTGGTGCCAATTGGTACTCTCAAATATACAACAAAATAGCCTGATTAGAGGAGTTCAAACACATAGAGAATCCAATACAAAGGACTAAAATTTAACTTTTAATAAAGAATATTTAAAAACGCAAGCAGGCGTATGGAACAACCTTTAGGTAAGTAAATAGTAATAAATCCTGTCAAAGATGTCCATTTACGTTGTTAAATTGTCATTAACAAAGTAGAGGCAAATTTACAAAAGAATAAATATGAGAAATAATCTCAGTAATTTATAAAAATACTGAGATTATTTCTCATATTTATTATTTTGTAAATTTGCCTCTACTTTGTAAATGACAATTTAACAACGTAAATGGACATCTTTGACAGGATTCATTCCTATATACTTACCTAAAGGTTGTTCCATACGTTGTGATTCAGTCTTGTAACTTAATAGCAGCCTGCTTGCGTTTTTCAATATTCTTTATTAAAAGTTAAATTTTAGTCCTTTGTATACGATTCTCTGTGTTTGAACGCCAATTGGTACAAAAAGTGGCATTTGGCTGCCAGAATCTATCCTAGCAGACACGTTATGTGGAAGTACTGCTTATTGTAATGAGTAGGATACAGACTTTCCTCATGGCTGCCTGATGACTCCTTTGGATGTGGAAAAGTGTACAAAATGTACTGTATTAATTCAAGGGCAAAACATACGGAGTATATATATCAGGGCTGTGGACTCGAAATCAAGGAGTCGGAGCAATTTTGAGTAATTTGAGTCGGTGGTTTCATATACTGAGGAGTAAGATGGTTTTTTTACTGACTCCACAGCCCTGGTATATAACAGGAATGATGCATGAAAAGTAGTGTACAAAACCAGCACCTTGTGATTTTGTCCTAAATTTGAGCTTTAGCTTTCTCCTTTTGCAAGCCTCCCACAGCTTGCTTTGACCAGCAATGAAAACCAAACTGTATGAAAACCAAACTATATTTGATATATACTCAAAAATATTATACATAAAGGTTTAGAGCTTAAAAAAACCTGTACAAATTAATTTATGAATGACAATAATTATGGAATGTGGTTGTACCTGATTCATAAAGTTTGAGCCGTGATAAATGTGTCTATAGTGGGTCAGTCAATTCTGTTACCGTAAAAAGTATTGCCGTACAATAAAGTTCAGTGCATGGGATGACTGCCTGGTGTAAATGGCTGTGGCAAATCTCTGTTTTCAGAGTTACAAGAAGAGTTTGAGGAGAACTTTTTCTCCTCTCCTTTGTGATTTGGTAACAGAACAGAGAAACAGACATTATACAGAAACCGAAACATTATAGCATTAAATCTGTCTGGCTTAGCTTGTAGGTCATATGAAACAAAATGACTTCATGTTCCTGAGATGAATATTAAGCAGGTAGAGTAAAATCATGTCAGTATCCTGGCTAAGCAGCATTCTCCAGGGAAGGTGATCTTCATTGTTAATAAGAATTGTGTTTTCCTTGGTGGCAGATTTCTTGAAGAAGGGAATGTGGAAGGAGCTGAAGCACAAAAACAAAGGCTAGAACAACTGCAGAGAGAGCGGAGAAGAGTCCTGGAGGAGAACAATCTGGAGCACCAGCCTCGCTTCTTCAGGTGTGCACCTCTAGTCACCTCGTGTTTCTCTCCAGTTGCCATGGACACTTGGACACCTAATTCTGCAGCATTATTGTGTACTGGCTAGGGATGATCATGCAAACAGTTCCGAGTTGATGCAGAATTATACAATTTTTGTATGAAAATGTATGCAGCTTGAACATTAACCAGTCAATTCCTGCCATGGTAAAATTTGATTGGTGCAAGTTGCATGAATTTGCATACACAATTTATCACCACAATGCTATTTTTCAAACCACCTATCGCCATATCACCACAGTGCCAGGGTTCAGACTCCCTATCAACACAGTGCGATTGTTCAGACTTCCTATCACCACAGCGCCATGGTTCAGACCCCCTATCACCACAGCGCCATGGTTCAGACTCTCTATTACCACAGCGACACCCCATGTTCCAGACCCCTATCACAGCCGGGTTGACCCTGAGCCATACCAGGGTGGGGATGTTGGCCATGTAGTCACAATTTTACCAAGAGATTGTCTTTAATTTAAGCCTACTGTGTAAAAAAAGCCCCAAAGCTTTGCAGGGTTGGTTCCTCTACTTACATAGCCTCGATATATTATACACATTTTCAGTATATAAAATAAATGACAAAAAAGTGAAATATTGCTCTGAGGAATAAAATATGTATTCTGTGCAGAATAAAGAAGTCAGATTGATTGTCGTATACTGTAAAGGTGCCCATACACTCGTCAGATTGGCAGCAGATAGATAAGAAATGCATCTGATGATCTATCTGATGCGTTTTTAGAACATTTTTCACCAGGATAGAATTCCAATAGATTTCAGTTTGAAATCTATTGAAATTCGATCTGATGGCATTTTTTTGCCATCAAATTTCCATTAAGGCCAATGCAAACTGATAAGCAATCTCATCAGATCGACCTAAATTTTCCACCCTGCCAGTTCGATGGAAATCCATCGAAATCGATCGAAATCGGCCATCGATCGGTCGATTGGCCAACCGATTTGCAAACGATCAATCGATCGATCGATCGGCCAGAAAATCGGCTGAGTGTATGGGCCCCTTAATACATATTAGCATTATACGTCTTTAAATCATAAATTTCCAGCTGTACTAACATAACTATCCTCTGTGTACTCTCTTCCCATCAACAGAAAAGCGAGTGATGATTGTTGGGTAACCAATGGCATGTACTGGCAGCTCCGGAGAGATCCTGGATTCTGTAAAATGGACTGTCCAGTCTTGTGGTGATGGGAATAGATCTGGAATCAGTAACAAGCATTATATGGAAATTTACTGACATATAATTGGTGCACTTGTCACCTAAAGCTCCCTAAGGAAATGCAGCTAATCAAATACAAATATTATCTGGTATGACCAGTATTGTGCTGTGGGACATCAGGACAATCTGCATTTGTTTGCACTGCGTAGATATATTTTCCTGCAGAATTTCAGTACTGTACTCTTCTGTCAGACTTCTTTTAAATGTCTTTTAACGGGTTTATAAAGTGTTTTCCCAAACATTACGTTCTGGTATTTTGGTACGGATTCCTCTTGATGACAGGATGAGCGCTGATAAATGAAGATCACGCAAGCCTTTTATTATTTAAAGTAGCTGAAATCTGGATGTCTTTTTCTTTTGTATCTGAGTTTTCTTTTCTGAAGCAAAATTGGCTGTATACCTTTACTTTGTCTCAGTGATGTTCTTTTCCTCAGATATTTCTTCTATCTGCCTATATACCTGCTATCTGAGGAATAGGACTTCACAGAGACAAAGTATAGGTGTGCAAAAAAATCATGCTTCAAAGGAGGACACATACATACATTTTGTTTTTGAAAAGACTTCGAGTTTTGGTAACAGACTGAGCACTGCAGCCAGACTGCATTTCTCTAACCTCTTGCTTCCGTCCTAGCAGGAGACCACTAATGGAGACATTTGTGTGACCTTTATGCACTGAGATCAGCAGCTGCTTTCTGACAGTTATTCAGTAACACAGCGCAAACGAGGGTTGGTGTTGAATAACCTGTTACAATTGTCAGAATTGCCAGAAGATAATTGGTACAATAATATTAAATGAGTGGCTAAAAGAATAACGATAAGCACACTTCACACATTTTTCAACTGTCTGTGCATCAGCTAGCTACATGAAGCGAAAATAAAATACAGTGCCTATACAGTGCCCTCTTGTGGAGGTAGATATGAAGGACAGCCTCACACAGTTATTTTGTAGCATTGGCCCAACTAGTTTAAAATCCAAAAATTCGACTATTAAGATTTTTCCTTGTATTTTGTCATTTGTAGTGACTGCTGAGAATGTGTGAAGTGCTTTGCTTTGGTTTTAATGCAACACCTGAAGTTAAGGATAGAATGATGCCACTATATTTGGCAGTGCCCACAGTGACAGGTGACTTCTTCACCTCTGCCAAGCAGCCAAGTGTTTCTGGAGAAGCCTAACAGCAAGCAACTACTGCAGCAGCTACAGTGCAGCCTCCTCAGCAGTCATTGTGTGTACACTACAGTGCAGTTCCCGGAGCAATCACTAACCACTCCCACAGCAGTTACAATGCAACCTCTATGTATTGTGGGCCCCCTATAACCCCAGTTGAATGGCAGTTATAGGGGACCAATAAAAAGTTGAGGTACACTGAGGAAAGCTGGAGCACGCTACTGGAGTACTGGAACTAGGGCAAATTATACTTAAACTTTCTCTAACCCCCTACTTCCACAGGCCGACAGAGATGTGCTTGCTCCCCCATATTGTCCCAGTCCTCCCCAGCTTTACTGCCAGTAAAGTGTTGAAATTGGATTCTTTGGTGTTCTCCTTCACTGGGCTGTCTGCTGTTGTTGGAGTTTGCACTGCTTTGAACATGTAGGTGTGTGATGTCTCACCTCAGAAGACCATAACTTGGTATCACTTGGGACAATAATGTTGCCCATAATCCAAAGAACAGTGGCTGCATTTCACAATGTGGTCTTATGGGGAAATAGCTGCATTGTTGGCCTTAATACACTGTGATGAGATGTATGTAAAATACTTGATTTTTTTAAAGATTTCAAGGATTTTTTTTAAAGGTTACCTATTATTGTCGACTTGTTTGTACAGAAACATGAGATGCTTGCTTTGGAGAATGGGATGCTCATCTACTTAACCATTTCCATTTCCTGTCAAATAATACGTGAAAGTGAAGTGGACATTTAGTGTTACAGAGGTTGCCTTCTAAAACATGCTTCCTGTGTTAATGCTGGTCTCTAGTGATGGCCACGTCTAGGAGAACTCATGGAGAAGCATGTGATTTGTTGGATCAGCTGATAGATTTGCAAAGCTTTGGTTTGCTGTGATCACATCCTGTTTTAGACTTGCATATCTATCACCTGACCAAACTGATCACATGCTTCTCCATGAGTTCTCCTAGACGTGGCCATCAATAGTGATCTCTTTGCTATAATGCCTTCTTGCCTGGAACATGAGTACCGGTCAGCTATCCTGCCTTACTATCTACCTACATGTTCCAGGGGAAGAGACTCAGAGAGCTGTATACTGACTATTTGCATTACAGACTGGAAAATGGTATTTTCACAAGATGATCAAGATGGCAATTTACATACTGTAGTTCCCTTATGGTAGGTTTACTTTTAAAGTGTGAAAGGGGAAACACTAGCAAAAGTCACCATTTGCCATTTAATGATTAGGCTGGAGTAAGGTAAAATCTGAATGCTCTGTGTAATGTTTTATGAAATCAGGTCAGTAGAGTATCAGTATATTTGGAAGGAGTAGATGGTAAATGCAGCAGGTGGTGTTGTAGGTGACCAGAGCACCACATATAACAAATATATAGAGCAAATCTTCCCCTAAGGGAGGTCTGTAAATACTGTGGGCTTTTGGGGTGGGCAGTATGCATTTACCTACCTATGGTGGGCTGCTCCATAGCCCTCAGTCTATATAAGGGCCTCCATCTTCTCTGTCCCTATGCCACAGAACCAGAGATTGAAATACGTGATGTTGGGCGTCCTTGGCTGCTGCAGTGCATTCTGGGAGATGTAGTCCTTTCATGTGATTACATCTCCTAGCCAGGAGATGTAATCACATGCATCAACTACATCTCCTAGCATGCTCTACCGTGGCCAGGAATTCACAACATCGCTGTGGAAGCTTCAGCCTGCACATTTACAGCACTGGGACAGCGGAGATGGAGGCCCTCATATAGATGGGGCAGCCCACCATTAGTAGAAAATTGCATGCTGCTCACCCCAAAAGCCCACAGTATTTAAGGACCTCCCTTAGAGGAAGTTAATTTTATGTATTTAAAATGAAGAAGCACACAGGTGCTCATATTCCTTTACACGCAACAGTTTTATTAAGGTGGAAAAACAAATTCACTTTATAACAAGTTTTCAAGTGAAACTTCAGAAAAAATGTCCTCTCCATTAGGGAGAATTTTACCTCCTGCCTTGACAGGAATTGGGTAAGTCTCTCTTACATGGGCAGTGGTAGCAATAAACAAAAAAAAATTCGGAGAGTGGAGAAAAAGTTTTAAACGCCAACAAGTTTTCATTGTTTTCCGCCACTTAGGGCTGGTTCAGACTACAGGAGCTTTTTCTAAGCACTTGTGATTTTAATAGATCTTGCTAATGTAATGCTGTGTGTGTGTTTTCAGTTGAGCGATGTGATTTTATAAAAAAAAAAATCACCCATAATATTGCATTAGCAAGAGCTTATAAAATCACTAGCACTAAAAAAAAAGCTGTTGCAGTGTGAACCAGGCCTTACACATTAAAGGACAACTGTAGTGAGAAGAATATAGAGGCTGCCATATTTATTTCCTTTTAAACACTTTCCTGGCAGCCCTGCTGGTCTATTTGGCTGCAGTAGTGTCTGAATAACACTAGAAACAAGCATGCAGCTAATCTTGTCAGATCTGACAATGTCAGAAACACCTGATCTGCTGCATGCTCGTTTAGGGTCTGATGGTTAAATGTATTATGTTGGGCATACACAATGAGATTTTTCAGCAGATTTACTGTCCAATCGTTTTTCTGATTGATTTCCATTCACTTCTATGAGAAATCAATCAGAAAAACGATTGGAAATCAGGTTGGACCTGTCGGAAATTATCTTTAGAGGCAGAGGACAGCAGGCAACTGGTATTGCTTAAAAGGAAATAAATATGGCAGTTTTCACACTCCTCTCGCTACAGTTGTCCTTTACAGTCCTGGCGATCCATGGAGGTCTCAGAAACATGAAGTGAGGTAGAATGGTCACAGTGGGTGGCACCAACACTAATAAAATCACACCCAAAACATGTTCTAACCCCACCCCTTTTCCCCCCAAAATGTAAAACTAGAGTACTTTTTACTGATAAGTTGAGCTTTAAAATATTTTTGTTTTTTTGCACATGGAGGGAAAGGAATAAAGCAGGTACTGTGTTATTTTAGTACTGGCTACCGGTATAATGACAGTGACATGTATACAGGAGAAGACTATTCAGGTGATTAGTGCCTATATAATAGTGTGTATATTTCAGATGTATGGCTAGACAAAGGGGTCTGATTATGTATTATTATTTTTAGTATTTATTTTTCTATCGATTTGTCACCAATTGCCTTTTTACTGACCAAAATTCTGTTACTGTGCTATAGAGATTCATTCATAATGAGACGATGTCTGGAATGTACTTGCATGAAAGAAAGCAGAACAATCCTATCATATGGGCAGCAGAGGGGATAGTTGCTGCCTTCTTTTTTCTGTATACATGTTGGGTGTTGCAGCGTAATTAATGTTTCTGTGTTTGTCAGGATCAGAGTCATTAGGAAATGTATCTGGTAAAGCATAAAACATAGGTGTATTAGCAGAATAGAAATGGCAAGCTCTTTATGAAGGGGTGTAACTACATATCATGGGAAACCCCATAGTGAAAGGTTTATGGGGGCTTTCCTTCTCTAATGTCCTTGCTTCCTGCAGTATCATAGAATAAGCCCCACCCATATCTCCACCAACCTGAACACTTTCATTCCAGCGCAGGAGACTTGGGGACAGCAGTGAGTAACTTCGGCACCGTCAGAAGACTGATCTGAAGTTACCTATAAAACCCAATAATTCGGCCTCCTGCAATTGCTGGAAGCCAAATTATTTCATTCCCCACCATCCATGGTGGCCTGGAGGGGGAATAGTATTTAACATAGAAGGGAATTTGTGTAGGAGCAGGATAAGCCATACAGGCTGTATCCTGCGCCGATCCCTCTCGTACGCCCCACACCCACCCCTTACTCCCAATAAAAAAGGGCAGCTTACAAAACTTATTTCCCTCACTTTACAAGTATGCCGACCTCTCCTCCATCCCAGGACAAATACTGCCACTTTAAGACCATCCAATGCAGAGTAGCGCAGTGGAGGAGTAAGCATCTCACAACCTACAGTGCTGAGTCAGTCCTTCATTCCCTTTATTGCAGCCACCCATTGGAGCTGATTCACGAGGCTGCGAATTTAGCATCAGAAGCTAAATTCAGGGAGGCACACTATGCACGATGGTGCAGCACAGCGTGCCTTCCTTAGTTATGAACGTTGCTACGCTGCATGACTGCATAGCGTGCCTTCTTGAATTTAGCTTGCCGTGCTGTCATGTAGCTCGCACTGCTATAGCAGCGCAGCTTCATGAATCCGCCCCATTGTCACTTACCTCAGTCAGATCCCAAGTCTTCTGACATGTCATGTAACATAACGTGCACAAAGACCAGGAGTGAGAAGAGTGACGGCGGGCGCCAACAAGGATGGACCCACCCGACACTGGAGGAGGGACAGAGCATGCTATAGGGGGAGAACCTTGGTTTGGAGAGATAGAGGCCATGAATTCCGGGGTTCCTCTTCAAGTACTTTCAGATTTCCAAGCCTTCTTATTAGAGCTTAATATAATAGATCTCTTCACTGGCTAGAATGGCAACTCTATAATTCATATCAATTTCTTTCAGTAGATTTCAGCAGCTACACACTGAATGGATAGAACTCCATCCCAGCCACGAGTTTAGTGTGGCCGCTGAGCTTGGTAAAATATCAAGACACAGTGCTGTCCGCAAGGAGAGCTGTATTGACTTTGATTGTAGGCCCAACTTTTTTAATTTGCTGCAAGAGTGGTTTGAAAAATCAACTCTGAAATTGGAGAACACAATGCAATTTGTTAGTCTGTAAGATGGTTTTCATGATGATTGGATATGGCTATTGTCACTTATTGCTGTTAATTAGACATTATAACCATAATGATAATTTAAGCGCTGTCATCTTTAGAAATATGGCAATGAGCTGATCTACAAAAAAAAAAGTGCCATCATTTCTGCAGAGCTTTTCTGAAGTACATCTGATTGCCACTGTTCTAAAGAAGCCCCTACATTTCTGGAACTGTTGAAGTGTTTTGACATGAAGATCTGCTCTGTCTTTGCACAGTTTCATCATATAATTACTTTCTATACACCATGATTGTGTAGGGATTTCCTGAAGAAAATAAACCCTTGCTGGTTACTGGTCATCATATACTGTAGGAGTTATCTGTTGTATGTATTGGCAGAATCCAGCAAGAACTTTCTTTGGTGATTGCGTGACGGTAAGGCAGAAAAAAATTGGAGCAAAACTGGGGCCCCTATTGAGTAGCTGCCGAACCTATCAGAATCCCAGATTTGGGCAGGGCTTTATTGCGCCAATCTTGCGTCAACGATCCTCCTTCCCTTGTTCTGAGGGAAGGGGTTATTTTGTTCCCGCCTCCTCACAGTTCATACACTTTCCCTGCATGTGTGATATGTCAGTACAGCATTCTCCACCAGCAGGCTTTAGAGGAAAGAGCAGAGTTTATTATACAGGGACAATGTGGGGCATGATAATCCATGCATAAAAGTCTTTTCTCCTCTAGGAAGACCAGCAGGCTTGCAGAGATTCAGATTCAATGTTCGGGTCTGTTTGTGTACCTAAAACTGAACTGTACAAAATGGTGTTGGAGTGAAACAATTGAGAATGGAGGCCTAAATTGTTGCTGTGCAGAGTGTGGATGTTACTCCCAACACATTCCTCAAAAATCCCATTACAGGCAAATTGTCATCTGAAGTGATCATGCAAGACAGTTTCAGGTGACATTTATCTTGCATGTTCAAATACCTGAAATCACAGTTATTAAATACCTACCTTTTTGCTGAGTAGAATAGAATCTTTGGGAGAGATCATAACTTGGTGGAAGTGACCGATATTGCCTTTCAACCTTTGCACATCCATGCTTGATAGCAGGGCTAGATTTTGTCGAAGCTCCCTATAGGTGGTCATAGAATTTAGAGGATGGTTGGACATGCAGACGTGGCCAACCACCCTCAGCTGCTGCATAAAGAGGTTTGCTTGCCAATATCAAGGTCTGGCTGTAGGAGTAAGAATGACTTGTTTGGGTTGGATTTGGTGACAGTCACATTATGACGGTAGTGAGCTTTATTCTGGGGTAGTGTGGATGAGGTGACCTCTTTTCTTTGCAGAAGAGATGTGTTGATACAGCCCCTGGGCCCTTCCCTTGCCAGGTTGTCTAAGCAGCCCATCTCAAGCTTCTGATTGGCCATTGCCAGTGTCAGTCATCTAACTGGCTAAGAAAGGGCAGGAGCATTTATTATACATCATTTTAGTTGCATTCATTTTCTTTGTAACAGTTCCTGCCCCCTTTATATTTTTGCTCTTTTATTTTCCCTCCTCAAAGGACACGTGAAGTGAGGTGGAAATGGATGCTGCTATATTTATTTCCTTTTAAAAGGAACCTGAGATTAGAGGATAGAAGAAATGTATAGAGACCTGGGGCTTCCTTCAACTCCCTTTAGCCTGAATCGTCCCCCACCGCCATTCTCCGCCTTCTGTATCATCTGTAAGGGCTCCCGTAAGTTCGGCCAGTCGGGGCTTACTGCACATGCGCGCCCCAGCTGCACCCCACCCCCGTCCCCCCTCCCGCTGCTGGGAGAGTTCTGTGCCTGCACAGAAGCTAAACTAACAACTACGCCACCGTGCTGACCTGATCTGCTGCATGCTTGTTCAGGGTCTATGACTAAATTTATAAGAGGCAGAGAGTCAGCAGGATCGAACACGTTGTATCCAGTGTACCATAGACCGTAATAGGAATTACGGCGGTAGCAGCGCACAGTGAGTAACTTCGGCGCTATCAGAAAACTGAGCCAAAGTTACTTTTAAAACACTAATTTGTCTGCCAGCAATAGCTGGAAGCCGAATTGCATAATTCCCTAATATCCATGGCGGCCTGGAGGGGAAAAAGTAATTAACGCTGCCGGGACTTGTGCAGAAGCAGGGTAAGTCATACATCGGCTGTATCCTGCGCCCAAGTCTCCCGGCTGCCATTTCATGCATACTCCAGCAGGCTAGACGGGCAACTGGTAATGCTTAAAAGGAAATAAATATGGCAGCCTCCATATGCCTCTCATTTTAGTTGTTCTTGAAAATGTTCTGTTGGCCCTAAACAAAAGTGGGGTCTACCTGTAGGTGATAAAAAACCACATCATGGCTCCTGGTGGCTGAATAAAATAAAAATGGTGACATTCCATAGAAGTATTTTCTGTGATTTCCTGTTCATCATCATCTAACATTTTGTCATGGATGTCTTCAGTAAAGCATAGGCTTCCTCTACCTTGGATTATGTATATAATGTAGAACTGCACAGCGTACAGTACTCCTATAATCTATCACAGAGCTAATTCCAAGCCTTTGCTCTACCTTTTGTCTCTAAGTACATTTCCAGAACTGAATGTATCAAATTATATTTTTAATGTTAATGTCTATGACATTTTATTATATATATGTCTTCCATAAATAAGAGAAAATAATCGCCTTAGTTTTGTTTTTCAAGACAATATATAAGCATAAATGATATGTATGTATATTTCAAATATTTAAGCTGCTATGAAGTATTTTAACTGTAGATGAATAATGATTAGTGGGTATGGCATGACTACTCTGTATGATTGTGTAAATAAACTATTTCACAGCAGATGTCTCTTGGTCATATTTGGTGTATACATTTGCTCAGTAAAGTTTTTTTGTCGCCTTCTTTGGGAGGGGGGGGGTCTGGACAGCATTAGGCGAAAATACTGGAAACGGGGATGGATTTTTAATAGGCCACTGTAGGCACCTTATGTGGGAGAGGAGGGGGTCCTCAGATCACTGACCTCAGGAGCTTATAGTCTAAACCCTGCCTCCTATCACTGACCTCGAGCACTAGTATCATGTCACTATGGATGATATGAGCCAATGATAAGAGTGTGAGATTCTAAGGACAATTAGTGACCTAAGGCTGGAATTAGAGTTCAGAATATTTTTATTGGGGGTGTGGCCTGTGTAGAGATGTCCCGAACAGTTCGCTGGCGAACTTTCCTGGAAGTTCGATTCGCCCCATAATGCTCTATTGAGCAGAACTTTGACCCTCTACATCAGTCAGCAGGCACATTGTTACCAATCAGAATGCACTCACTCCTGGAGCCCCACCCCTCCTTATAAAAGGCAAGGTCCTTGAGCCATTTGACTCACTCATCTGCCTATACTAATTAATTAAGGGACAGCTGCTACACACACTCTGCTAGGGAGAGTTTTTAATTAGCCTCTTGTAGGCTCCTCCTCCACGCACCTCCCTCTTCCCCTTCTACCTATTCCCTGCTACCGGAGGTAGGAGGGTCTCATCTGCCAGGGAATTCCAGTATTTCAAAAGCCAGCTTACATACCGTGGCTGGGAATTGAACCCAGGTCTCAGTGTATGATAGGTAACTAATATATCCATTATACCACCAACACTACTAGCTGAAGCTAGCCTAGCATGTACCATTTATGCTCAATCCAAAAGAAAAATTAGACAAGACAACATTTATATCACGCCAGAGCTGCAGCCGCTAGGACACGCTCTATATATTCAGTGGAAAGCGGTGACCATCCCTACGAGAGAGAGAGAGAGATGAATCTACCTGGCTATCTGGGGTTCTCTTTGGACAACTGTTGAACACAAAAGGCAAGGCCATGCCTGGCTACAAATCCTTAAGCAGTGGTTGGTTAACCAGTGTAATGGTTAAGGGCTCTGCCTCTGACACAGGAGACCAGGGTTTGAATCTCGGCTCTGTCTGTTCAGTAAGCCAGCACCTATTCAGTAGGAGACCTTAGGCAAGTCTTCCTAACACTGCTACTGCCTATAGAGCGTGCCCTAGTGGCTGCAGCTCTGGCTTCACAGGAGACAGACAAACATGGAACCTGCCATGAGCTGTCAGGAGCATCATTCTCTGCAAATACTATATAAAAATTCTGTGAAATCCAAACGTGGACAGTGAAATGCATATGTAATGTAAGTACAGCCAATCTTTAGCTACTGATATGTGTTTTTTTCCCTTTGAGACCTTATACCTAACAGCTCCTCTTTAAGCTGAGACAAAACAATAAATCTACTTTTTAAAGTTTTTAACCACTTCAGCACTAAGGGTTTTTTCCCTTAAAAACCAATTTTCACATTGAATGCTTTCTCATTAATTTGCAAATAACTTTACCATTACTTATCACAGCTAAGTGATCAATATCTACGGACGAGCTCCCAATAACATTTGAAACCTGCAAATGTATCATTGTATACAGATACATTCAGCATTGTTTGGTCTGTTTCATTGCTATTTGACATTAACACGTCAGAGGTAATTTAAAGACTATCTCCAGTATAAAAAGACAGAGCTTGTCATGACAGGCTGTATCTTAACCACTTTACCCCCGCGCGTACGGATTTCTCCGCCCCTTTTTCCATCCTTTCACCCCCAGGGACGGAGAAATCCGTACTCTGCGCACTCCCGCCGCTGTCCGCGCTCCCGCTCGTAAACACGCCGCCCGCCGCTAGTAAACACGCCGCTGCCCGCTCGCCCAGAGATCAACGAACGGGAAAATCCATTCCCGTTCGTTGATCTCAGCCCCGCAATGATCTGCTGCCGCTCGGCTGAGCAGCGCGATCATTGTGAGCAATAACAAACTCCCAGCCTCTTTCTACTTCCTGCAAGCGTCCGGAAGGACGCTTGCAGGTCGCATGAAACAAATTGGTAATGTTGCCATCTTGTGGCCAAATAGTAAAACTACACCCTAACCATTTTTTACACACAAACTTGTTTTACACAAAAAATTAACTCCTTACCTCCCACACTCCCCAATTTTTTTTTTTTTGTAATTAAAAAAAATAAAAAATTTACAATTTAAAAAAAATACATAAATAGTTACCTTAGGGACTGAACTTTTTAAATATTTATGTCAAGAGGGTATAAACACTGTTACTTTATAAACTATGGGCTTGTAATTAGGGATGGACGCAAAACTGAAAAAAATGCACCTTTATTTCCAACTAAAATATTGGCGGCAAACATTGTGATAGGGACATAATTTAAATGGTTTTATAACCGGGATAAATAGGCATATACATTTAATGGGTTTTCATTACAGTAGCATGCATTATTTAAAAACTATAAAGGCCGAAAACTGAAAAATAATAAATTTTTTCCCACATTTTTTCCTATTTTCCCATTAAAACACATTTAGAATAAAATTATCCTTGGCATAATGTCCCAGAAAGCCTAATTGGTGGCGAAAAAAACAAGATATAGTTCATTTCATTGCGATAAGTAATGATAAAATTATAGACGAATGAATGGAAGGAGCGCTGAAAGGTGAAAATTGCTCTGGTGGTCAGGGGGTAAAACCCCTCAGTTGGGAAGTGGTTAAAGAGAACCCAAGGTGGAGAGTTCTGTTGAAAACAAACAAACAAAAAAAACCATGCTACCTTATCCAGGGAGGGAGACTCCGGCAAGCAGCATGTCTGCACAGCAGCTCAGCGGCACAGCATGGGGGGGGGGGGGATGCAGAAGGTGGCGAGGAGGGGATATAGGGGCATGGCATAGAGCAGGGGACATTCCATTTCTCTGTGTTCCACCTCGGGTACCTGCTGCAGGATCTGGGGTCTCAGGGTTAAAAAATCCAAAAAGCTTTGTTGGAAGCACCCTTCAACCTTCCAGGTTGAAGGAGGAAGTGTTTGTAGTCTCGTGACACGTTTGGAACGCATGGGAGGCGCCGTGGGACGGAACAAAGAAGATGTCTGATGGGTAAGATCAACCCACCCTCGCCCACCTGCACAGGTGCTTTAATTAGCTGGATGAAATCTGAATAAAACCTATTCGGATTTCATCCGGTGATCATCACTGGTCTGTCTTTTTTACTTTTAGTACTTTTTAACTTTTATGCAATGAAAGGTGACAAAAGGCTATCGTGCAGTGAGCCTTTTGTCCCCTGTAATTGCACAGACGCCTGATGTATAAAGAAATTCCACTGTTTTATGTTCTTTCAGGCCCCTTTTAAACATGCAGAGTATACCTGCATTACGTTACACTATTTTGCCGCAAGGAGCTGCAAAAGCAACGAAAGTCTATGGAGACTTTCACACTTACTGCAGTCCCTTGTGGTGTGCTGGAAATCTCTGAGCCGGCGCAAAGGCAAAAGCGTGTTACTGCAAGCACCACACTTAATATGCAGCTTGTGTAATGCAGTGTTACGGTAGTCTGTGGGCGACACGCGTAAACGATGGAGTGCAGTGACTTGCACATGCGTGGACTGATGGGAATCCCAGTGATGTACTTCCTGCCCAGCAGAGAGTGTGTCACTGAGTGGGAGGTGATGCTATGCATATGACCCTGTCGGCGCACTCTGCTGTAGGGTCATATCTTTGTCATGTTATTGCTTTACCGTGGAATGGGGCAGAGGCACCGTGCGCCCCCCACACCACAATGCAAAAAACTGGCCTAAAGGGTACCTAAATCCACATTTTTCCAATATAAGTCAACCTGATGCTCCTTCAGCCTTGAAGGAGCGCATTTGAACTGGGCATGTGCAAGTTCACAAACTATGCATGTCAAGTTACAAAAACAATGATTTACGGCTGTGGGCACTTCCAATTGACTGACAAGCAAATCATTTTTTATGACAACCCTGGAGCCCACAAACTTTTGTGACTAATTTATATTAGGTAACAGATTACCCAGCAAGCTCATGGTAAGCCAGAACTCCTATAGTAGGAGTGTATGTAAGGGGCTACAAAGGTTCAGACACATAATAAGCACTTTACTGGGCACTTTTTGGCCCTCTGAGCTTTCTGAGAGCTTTTTAAAGGACAACTGAGGTGACATGATGAGATAGACATGTGTATGTACAGTGCCAAGCACACAAAATAACTATGCTGTGTGTTCCTTTTTTTCTTTCTCTGTTTGAAAGAGTTAGAAACTATCACTTGCATAACTGTTGTTTGACTCGGTCAGGACCTGGGTTGGACTGGGTCAGACAATAGCATAACCCTCACTGATAAGTAATTACAGCCATAAAACACTTTTCTGGCAGTAAATGGCTTCTGAGAGCAGAAAAGAGATAAAAAGGGTCAATAATTCATAGATGTGAGCTCTGGCATACTTCAACTAAGTTGTAATTGAGCAGAGACAATAAAACAGTAAAAACTTAAATACTAGATATAAATATAAAATAAAACTGTGGGATATAAAAAAGTCAATTTTAGGATGCGGAGGATAGATACAATTGTTTTTCTCATCAGATTATTTTCACCGCAGATGTCTTTTAAAAAACATTCCCATTGACTTACATTAAAATCGTGGTAAAATCACGATCACTGTAAAATCGTATGATTTTACCACGTTTGTGATTTTACTGTGATCTTAATATAAGTCATTGGGAGCGTTTTTTAAAAAGCTTGCAGAAATGACTGCGGGCCAAAAAGCGCTCAGAAATGCGCTTATAAAATTAATTGTTAAAAAAAAAAAGAAATGCGCTTATAGTGTGTCTGAAGTCCTTACTAAAATGTTGAGCGAAACAAAAGTTATTTGCGATTATTCAGATTGGCATGAACATATGATGTCTCCCTCAGTGCTTCACTGCTGAATAGCCCCCCTGGGGCTCGCTCAGGGCTGTTTTGTGGGGGTTGGAGGGGACACAGCATGAGGGGAAAGCCATGGCCACACTCGAAGGGGAGGGGAGAACGTTACCCCCCCTCCCTCACCTAGGGGCTCTCCTCTCCAGCTTAAATTACTGTCTGGGCAGCGGCAGCTACATACCTTCCGTGCGCTCCAGCGTGCGTTCCTCTCTCTAGTCTCTGACGCAACTTCCTGTTTATACACCGTCGCGTCAGTGACTAGAGAGAGGAACTCACTCTGGAGCACACGGAAGGGATGTACCTGCCGCTGCCCAGACAGTTATTTAAGCTAGAGGGGAGAATACCGAGGTGAGGGAGGGGGGGAACGTCCCCCCTCCCCGCCGAGTGTGGCCATGGCTTTACCCTCATGCTGCGACCCCTCCAGCCCCCCAAAATGGCCCCGAGCGGGCCCCGGGGGGGGCGCTCAGAATTTCTGAAGGGGGGCCCGTGGGGCCTAGTTACGCCCCTGCTTGTGTTAGCATACCTCCCAACTGTTTCAGATGAGAAAGAGGGACACTTAAATTACACCCCTGCCACACCCCTGATCACGCTCCTGCCACACCCCTAGTCACGCATACAATAAAGATTTCATAAGAAAAATATGTTGTTTTATAATTCAAACCACACTGGTCCTTACTATCCTGGTTCATTTTCCTTCATATTAACATTTTAAAATTTGTAATATATCAATTTAAAGGATGGGAATAAAGTTTAGTATCAATCAAACACATTTTTTAATATAGAAATATATATATTTATATATATATATTTACATAGAAAGAGGGACAGTCCTGAAAGAGGCACACACACAGAGGAGGAAAGAGGGGCAGAGGGACAGGGCTCCCAAAGAGGCAGTTTGGAGCTATGAGTTAGTGATTGTACCGGCCATCGGATCCGTTTCACTCCGTTTGCCTTCCGTTGCTTCCTGATTTCCGATAGTTTTTCTAATTGATTTTGTACAGAAGTGATCGGTAAATCGATCAGGAAAACGAGCAGACCTGTTGGAAATTATTGATTTGTCTCGGAATCTGACGGGAAATTGCATGGAAAATTGCACCAGGCATAAGCCTGACAGGATGTAGATTTTTGTAGCTGTGTTCGCTTTCCTGCGGTGATTTCACCCCTACTGGAGTTTATGCTGTCATCTGAAAAATCGCAAGTACCTTCTGTGTTTTAAAGAGAAACCGTGACCAAGAATTGAACTTCATCCCAATCAGTAGCGGATACCCCCATTCCCATGACATATCTTTTCCTTTTCTCAAACGTATCATCAGGGGGCTCTGTATGGCTGATATTGTGTTGAAACCCCTCCCACAGTGTGATGTCAGGACCCTGGTACTGACATCGCACTGTGGGAGCCTTGTTGCATTGTGGGAAATAACAGCTGTTTCCAACTGCTAAAAAAGCAAGCAGCATCTCCTTCCACTGACATCACCTGCCAGCAGTAACAATGTCACCATGTGATACATGTCTGAATGTAAAGTGACCAGACGTCCCGGATTGCCCGGGACACGTCCCGGATTCGGGGTCCGCTGTCCCAGGCTGCATGAGGTCCCGGGAAACGTCCCGCTTTCAGCAGCGGGACGTCCCGGCCTCGGGACTCTGGCCACTCTATCCTTATGAACTGGCAGCGGCGTCTATAGACGCCGTGCCAGTTCATTGCCCGCAGCCCCGCTCCAGCCTCCTCTTCCGGTGTCTGTTCCGACACCGGCAGGCGAGCAGGGCTACGGCAAGATGGCTGCAGAAGCCCTGTACTGGAGACTATTTGTCTCCAGTACAGGGCTTCGGGCGCCATTTTGCCGTAGCCCTGCTCTGCCAGGCTGTCAGCGCGGGAGACTTCAGGAGGAAGGTGGTCCCGGGAGCAGCGCGCCAGAGGCCGGAGACTTCTGCCAGGTGAGTAAATGCTTTCTTTTCCAGGTGAAATGTTTGCCCGCATTGCGTTTCTTTTCCAGGTGAAATGTTTGGCCGCATTGCGTTTCGTTTCCAGGTGAAATGTTTGCCCGCATTGCGTTTCTTTTCTGGTGAAATGTTTGCCCGCATTGCGTTTCTTTTCTGGTGAAATGTTTGCCTGCATTGCGTTTCTTTTCTGGTGAAATGTTTGCCCGCATTGCGTTTCTTTTCTGGTGAAATCTTTGCCTGCATTGCGTTTCTTTTCTGGTGAAATGTTTGCCCGCATTGCGTTTCTTTTCTGGTGAAATGTTTGCCCGCATTGCGTTTCTTTTCTGGTGAAATGTTTGCCCGCAATGCGTTTCTTTTCTGGTGAAATGTTTGCCCGCAATGCGTTTCTTTTCTGGTGAAATGTTTGCCCGCATTGCGTTTCTTTTCTGGTGAAATGTTTGCCCGCATTGCATTTATTTTGTACTGACATGTTTGCCCGCATTGCGTTTATTTTGTGCTGACATGTTGCCCATTGCGTTTATTTTCTGGTGTCCGGGGTAACTGTTACTGCATTTATTATTTAATGGTCATAGGTGGCTATGTTTGCTGCTTTGTGGTTACGGTATACTATTAGCATCACACAGTTTTTGCACACCCATGATGCAAAGTCTCGTTTGTCCACATCATGGCGTAAACACTGCTTTCTTATGCCTCGCTGTTACATCATTACGTTAGCTCCATCCATACAATGGCATGGTCACGCCCATTTTTCGCCAAGTCTTCTGCGCTGCGCGCTCCTCAGTCCTCTCCACTTTTCGCCAAGGCGCGCTACGCGCGCCGCCCCCCCGCCCCTCCTCCCCGTCCCAGGTTGGACCCACAAAAATCTGGTCACTCTACTGAATGTAAATCGTGGAGAGGAAAGATTTTACAATGAGCAAACACCAACTAAATCAGTTATACATAATTATTGTAAAAATAAAGCACTTTGATTAATTCTGTTATCATCACTGGAGTTCCTCTTTAAGCAGGCAGACTTTTTTTGTTGATATTAGGTAAAACAAGTTTTAAATCAGCACCTGTCATGGAAAATATTTTGGAGTTCGGATTTTGCTTTTTGTAAAAGAGAAAATTACGGAAATTGAAGAAGTGTCAACATTACAGAAGCTACCCAGCAGCACTGCACCCGTATGTCAGTCAGCTGGTGGCAATACCAGAAGCTACCCAGCAGCACTGCACCCGTATATCAGTCAGCTGGTGGCAATAACAGAATCTACCCAGCAGCACTGCACCCGTATATCAGTCAGCTGGTGGCAATAGCACACGCGTCCAGGCGCAGTATTCTGAGCATTTTTCAGAGCACACGGCAGCCAGTGAGCTGCGCTGTATTTCCCGCCCCTTCTCGTCTGCGATACAGACGGGCTCCTTGTCCAATCACAGAGCGCTGGGCGTACATATCATCCAATCAGACAAAGTGGCGCTGGACGGGGACATCAGGGCGAGGAGAGAAGCGCAGCAGGGCTGGGAGGTGACTGATGACTGGTGGGCTCAGCGCTGGGAGGTGAGTGGTCACTGGAGGGGGTTCTGAATCTGTACGTTGTCATTCCACATTGTCCCTTTGTAGTCAGGCGCTGGGTACGGAGTTCCGGGGTCACACAGGCTACAAGTAGGGGTATCTCTCTTTCTTCACGGGGCCTGAAGCTGGGGATAAACAAGACATGATGATATTGTAGGAGAACGGAAGCTGGAGGTGGATAAGGAACTAAGCATGATTGTGTCATTTGTTTATTACTTGACTTTTTCTTTGCTTTTCTTTTGTTGGCAATCAAGTTGCCATTTTGAGCACTTATTTAGCAAGAACAGCACAGAATATTAGACCAAAAGTGGAGCAGTTCTCTGGGGCAGAAGGTAGGAAACCCTTCACAGTCAGGGGCGTAGCAATAGGGGTTGCAGAGGTAGCGACCGCATCGGGGCCCTTGGGCCAGAGGGACCCCGAAGGGCCCTCTGTCAACTACAGTATTAGCTCTCTGTTGGTCCTGTGCTCATAATAATCACTTCTATAGATACTTTGAATAGTGGTAATCCTTAACAAACTGTTCCCCATCCCCTTCTTGCACCTCTGACACTGTAGTTGCCCTTGGCAGGTTTTGGTGCGCCGTATCAATTGTTACGTATAGAGTGCTTGGGGGGCCCCATGTAAAACTTGCATCGGGGCCCACTGCTCCTTAGCTACGCCACTGTTCACAGTAGTGGTCACCTAAAGCGATCAGGACTTGATTCCAAGGGCGACAGTTCAGGAGCCGAGTGCTGTACAGACACGTCTGTTTCTAGGGATGACAGCACAACGTTGCCGCTTCCAACTAGTTTCAAAGTAGTAGTCACCCAAAGTGATCAGGACTTGATTCCAAGGGCGACAGTTCAGGAGCTGAGTGCTGTACAGACAAATCTCTTTCTAGGGATTACAGCACAACGTTGCTGCTTCCAGCTGGTTGCCGAGGGGGATTGTGGGCCACTGTAAACACCTCAGATTCTTGGCAGAGGTTGCTGCACTTTAACCTTGTGTGTATACAAGGCTTTACCCTAAAGTGAAGACATAAATTGGCGCTAGTCTACTTGAGGAGACCCAGCGAGAAATCCCTTTTTAGACCAACCACCACCTCTTGCTTTCTGCAATTTGGTCATGTCCATTCATTTGTAAGAAATAGGGGAGCCAGGGGGAAACACTGACACTAAAATTGCACACCTGGACCAGGCTTTGGCCACGACATAAAGTTTTCCATTCAGATCTTACTGTTGATTGAGTAAATGATTAGATTGGGCAAAAACATATACAGCCTACTGATTGCTTGCTTCCAATCCTAAGCTCAAAATGATATATTTCTCAAGCAGAAGCAAATTGGACAGGCTGGAAAATATTGATCGAAATGCCGGCCGTCGATATGTACTGTATGTCCCGATTCCTCTTGATTCATGTTTGATCGATATTCAGCATGGTAGGGTAAGGAAGTCCAGAATCAATTTGTAGTTGTGGTCGATTTGATGAAAAGATCATCTGATGCTAAGTTGGATGGAAAAATCAGCCTTTATATGGCCAACCTGTAGCTCCCCTTGCACACCCGCCACTGTAATTCCATTATTACACTGCTGGAGAGGATCGAAGTGTCGGACTTTGCTTAACACTATAGGGTGACACCATACTGGACTAGAAATGGCAGTGGTGCCCCCAGTAATCATCTTAAATGCGACCACCTGATATTTATAATATGTGGTGCAGCGGTGGGGGCTGGGGCGAAGAGTTACTAGTACAAAATTCCAGGGCTGTGGAGTCGGAGTTGGAGTCGAGGAGTCGGGGCAATTTTGGGCATCCGGAGTCTGAGTTGGAGTCGGAGTCATGGTTTCAGAAACTGAGGAGTCTGAGTCGCATGATTTTTTTGTACAAAATCCACAGCCCTGTTAAGTATTAGACTAAGGAGTCGGAGTATGAGCAATTTAGGGTACCCGGAGTCGGAGTCGTGGTTTCAGAAACTGAGGAGTCGGAGTTGGAGCCGCAAGATTTTTGTACCGACTCCACAGCCCTGCGAAAATTCCAGGGCTGTGGAGTCGGTACAAAAATCCACCGACTCCGACTCCTCAGTTTAGGATTCCACCGACTCCTCGACTCAGACTCCTCTAATTTGCATATTACAATGTTGTTGATTGAAAGTATGTAACATGAAATTCGTCTCGTAACTGCCAACGCTTAGGAATTTTAAAAGACAACTGAAGTGAGAAGGATATGGAGATTGCCATATTTATTCCCTTTAGGCTGCATTTCCACTTGTGCGGTGCGAATCGCCGCGGTAAAAATTCGCATGCGGATGCGAAATTCGTATGCGGGTCCATGCGAATTTTCACGCGAATTCGCACACGAATTCGCATGGATGACGATGTGTGCGAATTTAACCATGGCAGTGCTGGTGTGCTTTTCCATTGTTTCTATGCGAATTCGCATGAAAATTCGCATGAAAATTCGCATAAAAAAACCTCATGCGAATTTCCTATTAAATACATTGTATGCGATTCGCATAGCGGTATGCGGTATGCGAATTCTGATGGCTCTGCCATGCGAATTTTTTCTGCACAGAAAAACGCAAAGGAATCCTGACAAGTGGAAACAGTCCCATTGACTTGTATTGCTATGCGAATTTGTATGCGAAAAACGCATGCGAATTCGCGATAGTGGAAGTGAGCCCTTAGTCATAGACTAAAACTAGTCCTTGGTAAGAGTACTTGTAAAAGGTACAGACCGGAACAAAGAACATCTATCAGGTCCTAGACAATGTAACTGTGGGTACATGTAAGAGTGATGTGCAGGTACTCTGCAGGGGAATGAGGAGATTCTTCCTCTATTACACATTCTTCATGCACAATCTGAACCAGGTTTATGGGTGATAGAAAATACCTCTATGTTCAATGTGCACAACATTCTCAGTGGATTCCCTGCAGCTCTGTGGAGAGTGCATATGTAGAGTATAGTAATACTGTGTAACAAAGTAAACCTGAGACAGATGAAATTAAAGTTTTATACATACCTGGGGCTTCCTCCAGCCCCCTTCAGGCTAATCATAATCAGTTCCTCGCTGTCCTCCTCCGCCATCTGGATCTTCTGCTATGAGTCCAGGTACTTGAGCCAGTCTGGCGTAGTGCGCATGCACACACTCCGCCGCTGGGAGCGTAGTACACCTGCGCAGCACTATTGTGCAGGTGCAGAACGCTCCTGGCTGTGGAAGCGGCATGCGGCCGGACTGCGCTGACTGGCTGAATTACCAGGACTCATAGCAGAAGATCCAGGTGGTGGAGGTGGACAGTGAGGGACTGATTAGCCTGAAGGGGGCTGGAAGAATCCCCAGGTATGTATAAAACTTTTCTTTTCATCCTTCTCAGGTACCATTTAATTCGTAGTCACCAAACCAAATTTTAACAACATATCAAATTATTTGATTTCATGAGCAAAGATAGTGCGTACGTTTGCATAAATCAGAATCAACGCAGATTTATTTCCATCTCATTGACCATCTCTATTAGTGACACGGCTACACATCAGGCTTCATACTTACAGCATAGATGTTATTTCATATATATAAGAGATTCCTGTGTACACATCATATATACAGTCACAATCAGATGTGTATATCTGACTTTAAAAATACGGGGACTGCTTTATTGAAGCAGCACAAGTACCGTAAGTAATTTTGATTGGCTTATTTCATTTTTGTGGACTAAGCACAGCTATTACTGTATGTATAAATTATTTATGATGACTATTATCTGAGAAATAGAAAGTTGTATCATATTTTCTATTTTAATTACAGTTTAAATTCATTAGGAGTAGGAGTCGGTGCATTTTTTCCCGACTCCGACTCCAGGCACCCAAAATTGCCTTGACTCCACGACTCCGACTCCACAGCCCTGGAAAATTCTACAGAACATATATCAGCACTGCCATCCAATTAACTGAATGCCACTCAGTGTTATCGTTCATCTTTAACCCCTCACTGTTGAAGTTTACTTTTTTCTTTGGTCTCCTTCTAATGCCTGGTGCACACCATGCAATTTCCTGTCAGATACCGGGGCGAATCAATAATGTCTGACCTGATTTCCGATAGTTTTTCTAATTGATTTTGTACAGAAGTGATCCGTAAATCGATCAGGAAAACGATCAGACATCAGATCAGACCTGTTGGAAATTATTGATTTGTCTCGGAATCTGTCAAGAAATTGCATGGTATGCACCAGGCATAAGCCTGACAGGATGTAGATTTTCGTAGCTGTGTTGTTCGCTTTCCTGCGGTGATCTCACCCCTGCTGGAGTTTATGCTGTCATGTGACAGCTGTTGTCTCCTGGCAGTAATCAGGTGCAATGTTCACTGACTCCTGGCCCTGTGATCACCATACTACAGCGTATAGACCAGAAGTCAGGAACCTTTTTGGCTGAGAGAGCTAAAAAAAAGCCACCGATTTTAACGGAATGTAATTCCATTAGAGCCATACAATATGTCTCAAACTTGGACAGTAGGGCTCACGTCCCTGTTGACATGGTTATGTGTATACAGTTGATCCGCCAGGCAGCAGAAGTGTCAGACACGTCTTCAGCTTCTCTTGGGTTTCAGCAACATTAGCAATTTCCCCGAGAGCCAGACAGGAGAAATACTGACTAAC
This sequence comes from Hyperolius riggenbachi, assembly GCF_040937935.1. NCBI lineage: Eukaryota > Metazoa > Chordata > Amphibia > Anura > Hyperoliidae > Hyperolius > Hyperolius riggenbachi. The sequence goes on along the minus strand of NC_090650.1, from coordinate 97,148,585 downwards.
AGCTTGTACAATTAGCTAGCTGACTTGGGGGGGTTGATTCACTTTGTAGGGCGAGATCCCCGCACTTTTGCCCAATAGGCTGCCTGTCAAGTGACAGGCAGGGTATTGGGCCAATTACAGTGAGGGGATTTTGTTCTGCAAAGTCACGGGACCTGACAGGGTCCAGAGTGGGTCAATTGGAGCAGCCGTTCATTTTGGTGTAGCGCAAGTAAGTTAGTAGTGCATGCTACAGCAGTAGCGTGCACTACTTTGAACATTTTACTTGCGCTGCTTGAGCAGTGTAGCTCAGTGAATCAACCCCTACTGATTTGTCTGTGAGCCAGATGCAACCATCAAAAGAGCCACATCTGGCTCCCGAGCCATAGGTTCCCTACCCCTGATATAGAAGGTTAGGAGGCGCATGGGTCAGTTAAAATAATCAAATGATTAAAAGTAGAGTAATGCCTCATGCACACCCTAGATGAAAACACAGCTGATAATGACCACCTCTGCCGACACTCTAGCTTGAGTACAGTTGTCCTCGGTGTCACCCATCACCTTGGGCGGTGTCAGCCCAGCAGATTGATTTGGCTGATTGCTGGCCAAGAGCATTGTTGTTCCCAATCACCCTGACTGCCACGTGACGTCACTCGTGTGCCACTTCATTTATTTATGAATCCATTAGATTCTAACCTTTACCACATGTGTAAGTAAACCGTTTGACCTTTTAATTATTGCAACACCTCCCTGGATGTTTCCTAACTACCCATATCGTACTTGAAGGCTCGTTCTTCTTGTATTGTAGTTTCCCACTGCAAATAGGAGAGCGACTTACTTCTTCATCAAGATCCAGGACCTGAGTGAGGACAGGCAATTACCCATATGCTTTACTGTATCAATTATTGCTCTGAGCATCCCTTAATGGTAAGATTGGCTGGTGTTCCATCTACCACACCCAAGCTATGTACACACTTTAGATTAAACTTGGACGGGAGCCTCCTGACATTGCCTAAAGATGTTTAGTGATGTCCAACACCCAAGTGACCCGCAAGCACATTGTTCTTCTACACACCCTGCCCGGCAGGTATTGCTTAATCATGTGCCATGTGTTGTCCCTCCTCCTTCCTCCATAGTAACAGACATGTCGCTAGCCTCAAGGGTAGTAATGCATCTGTACTGAAGTCGGGCCCTAACTGTCGCCCGAGGGATCAAGTCCCCATTCCTGCGTGCACCACTGATTGGCAGTGTGTACATAGCTTAAGAGACTCCTACATCCCTTGTTTTTTTTTACCTCTGTGAGGCACAACCTCCTGTGATTAATGTAATCACATGATCATAATGATCAGTGCTCTGCTGCAATCAATGCACCCAAAGGTACAGACTTAAAGGGATACTGTAGGGGGGTCGGGGGAAAATGAGCTGAACTTACCCGGGGCTTCTAATGGTCCCCCGCAGACATCCTGTGCCCGCGCAGCCACTCACCGATGCTCTGGTCCCGCCTCCAGTTCACTTCTGGAATTTCTGACTTTAAAGTCAGAAAACCACTGCGCCTGCGTTGCTGTGTCCTCGCTCCCGCTGATGTCACCAGGAGCGTACTGCGCAGACACAGACCATACTGGGCCTGCGCTGTGCGCTCTTGATGACATCAGCAGGAGCGAGGACATGGCAACGCAGGCGCAGTGGTTTTCTGACTTTAAAGTCAGAAATTCCAGAAGTGAACCGGAGGCGGGACCAGAGCATCGGTGAGTGGCTGCGCGGACACAGGATGTCTGCGGGGGACCATTAGAAGCCCCGGGTAAGTTCAGCTCATTTTCCCCCGACACCCCTACAGTATCCCTTTAAAGGGGTTCTGTTGACCTTTTAAAAAACAAAAACTGCCACTTAAGTACCTGGGGCTTCTATCGGCCCCCTGCAGCTGGAATGTCCTGGGCCATTCTCTTCTGATGCGCCATTCCCCGCTGCTGGCTCCGTTGTAATTATTTGTCTAACTAGACAAATAGAAGTGTGGACGTGCGCTCGCTCCCGTGCGGCAGCGGGAGCTTACTGCGCAGTACGAAGTTTTCCTGTGCTGCGCCTGCACAGTAAGCTCCCGATGATGCATGCAGGAGCGAGCACGCGCGCGGCCGCACTTCTATTCATCTAATTAGATGAATAATTACACCAGTGCTGGCTGCGGGGAACGGCACATCGGAAGAGAACGGCGCGGATCATTCCAGTTTTAGTTTTTTAAAAGGTCAACAGAATTCCTTCAAGCTTTGTACACTCATACAATCCACACTCGATCTCTCGGACCACATTGCAGGCCGACACAGTACTGTTCTGTTGCTATGCAGGGGGAAAGGACGGCCAACGGAGCAGCACGCGAGTGATGTCACATGATGGGCAGGCTGAGTGGTGAGAACATTACGATCGGATGAATTGATCCACCAGGCTGACGTTGGTTGAGGTGTCGGTGGGCATTATGGGCCGCTATGCACATTCTAGATTCTTGGCAGAGGCAATCGTTATTGGCTGCCTTGGCTGTTTCATGTAACGTGTATACGAGGCTTTAGCTGGAGACTTAGCTCTGTCCTGAGAAAACAATGCTATTTCTTTTGGATTTACTAACAATTGACCAAGATAAATTATTATTTTTTACAATTTTATATAGCGCCGACATCTTCCACAATGCTGTACAGAGTATATTGTGTTGTCATTTTACTGTCCCTAAAGGGGCCCATACACCTAACAATTTTCCCGCAGACATACAGCAGATTCGATCACTGTGATCGAATCTGCTGTGAAATCGTTGCGCAAACGCTGACAGAACGATCGATTTCCGTCCGAAATCAATCGTTCCCGTCGAGCTGTCCGTGCGGAAGATTTTGCTAGATTGCCGGTGGGTCGGGAGTGCGTCGATAACGGTGTTCGAATGGCCGACGCAATACAGCAGCAAAACATTACCTGTTCCGGCCGACGCAAGTCCCTGCTGTCACCGCTGTCTTCTTCTCCACTGGGTTCCGGACCGGCTGGCTTCACTTGCTGTCCCGGCAGGAAGTTTAAACAGTAGAGCGCCCACTACTGTTTAAACATCCCCGGACAGAAAGAAGTGAAGCCAGCCAGTCCGGAACCCAGCGGAGAAGAAGACAGCGGTGACATCGAGCTGAAATCGATTCACAATCTGTTTGCAGTAAAGGCAGCCATACGATCCCTCTCTGATCAGATTCGATCAGAGAGGGATCTATCTGTTGGTCGATCTGATGGCAAATCGACCAGTGTATGGCCACCTTTAGAGGGGCTCACAATCTATTCTAATCCCTACCATAGTCATATGTCTATGTACAGTCATGGCTGAAATTGTTGGCAGCAGCCAAGAAGGAGCCACTAATGTATACTCTCTGACGAACGGTCCCCCCCCCCGAAATGGCGCTGTCAGGGTATACTTTTGGGATGGTGTCTAACTGTTACCAGTAGCATATGTTTGCTGCTTATTTGCTCATGAGTGCATTGCCATTTGCTGTATGCATTATGCTTCCTGATTGATTTATGCTCATGCTCATATCCTGACCTGCTGTCAGTTATATGTATGCCCTTCCAATGTTTTGGACTTTTGATATGCTGCTACTTTTTTGAATACAATTTAATACAAATCTATTTGCATTTATCAATTGCTGGTGTGTGAGTTAATTTTTATGACATCGAAATTGTTGGCACCCGAGAAATGTTTCCAGTAAATCCAAGTATTTCTCACAGAAAAGTAGTGCAGTAACACATGTTTTGCTATATGCATGTTTATTCCCTTTGTGTGTATTGGAAAAACAAAACAAAAAAGCAAACTGGACAGAACGTCACACAAAACTCCAAAAATGGTCTAGACAAAATTATTGGCACTCTTTCAAAATTGTGGATAAATAAGATTGTTTCAAGCATGTGATGCACCTTTAACCATTTCAGCCTGTGGGTATTTTTCACCTTATGCATCCGAGCAATTTTCACCTCCCATTAATTTGCCAATAACTTTATCACTACTTATAACAATTAAATGATCTATATCTTCTTTTTCCGCCACCAATTAGGCTTTCTTTGGGTGGTACATTTCGCTAAGAATTATTTTTTTCTAAATGCATTTTCACAGGGGCTCCCTCCATATACCTACGCGTGCGGCTGCAAACTGCGCAGCCGCATGCGTAAGGGTATGGAGGGAGCCCCTGTGCATGCGGACAATTGGTCGGGTCCGCCGGAAGTGACGGGGCCCGGTACTGGCGATACAGGAAACGGAGGATTGCGGCGTGGGAGCGATCCGTGCTTATGGGGCTGGAGGAAGCCCCAGGTATGTATAAAACCTTTTCCTATTTTTCCCTATCCTTCCTCTCTGGTTCCCTTTAAAATAATACGTTACCATAATTAAAACTTATGTATTTTATTTGCCCATTTGTGCCGGTTATTACACCATTTAAATTATGTCCCTATCACAATGTATGTTCAATTCAAGGAAGAAAAACAGCGTGTGTGTGTGGCACAACCCTTATAACTCAACTGGAGTGACAGATGACCTCAGGCTTCATAACCATCCAGTGCCCTGTTTGTATGCTGCTTGCTGCTGTCAATAAGTGCCACCCTGGCGTGTGCACTGCTCTGAATTAGAAGAAAATCATCACAGCATATTGTACGAGAGGAAAAGGATGAGCGTGCACCTTCCGTCCAAATACGTGGTTTATTGGCACAGTGGACTAGCATGTAGTATTGCAAGCGACTAAACAAGGCATACAGAAATGTGCTGGTGATAACTGCATAATCAGCATACTCTTACGTGTCCCGAGTCGTCAGGGAGACTGGTGCTGGAGGTGGGTGCTAGGTGATGAGCGGTGGAGCGACGGCCGTTTCGCGTCTGAACGACGCTTGGTCACGCGAACCAGTGGTTCGCGTGACCAAGCGTCGTTCAGACGCGAAACGGCCGTCGCTCCACCGCTCATCACCTAGCACCCACCTCCAGCACCAGTCTCCCTGACGACTCGGGACACGTAAGAGTATGCTGATTATGCAGTTATCACCAGCACATTTCTGTATGCCTTGTTTAGTCGCTTGCAATACTACATGCTAGTCCACTGTGCCAATAAACCACGTATTTGGACGGAAGGTGCACGCTCATCCTTTTCCTCTCGTACAATATCCTATCACAATGTATGTCACCAATATTTTATTTAGAAATAAAGGTGCATTTTTTCAGTTTTGCATCATCACTATTTACAAGCTTATAATTTTAAAAAATATTCACAATATACCCTCTTCACATGTATATTAAAAAAGTTCAGACACTTAGGTAAGTATTTATGCTTTTTTTGTTTGTTTTTGTTTTTTTAATTGTAATTTTTTTTTTAATTGAAAATTTTATTTGGGTAATTTTTGGTGTGGGAGGTAAACAGTTAATTTTAAATGTAATAATGTGGGTTTATTTTATTAAAAATGTAGATGTAGTTTTACTATTTGGCCACAAGATGACAACAGTGGTGCTTTTTTTTTTTTTTCTTTTTTTTTTTAGCCCGCTTCCAGGAAGAATAAGGACGACGGGAAACTTTTCTTTTTTTGTCAGACAGACCGCGGCCTCTGATAAGAAGCCGTCATTTTTTCTGCTGGGGACTTAGATCAATGAAAAGGAACTATGCTCCCATTCATTGATCTCTGGGCTACCGAAGCGTGCAGAAGCACAGCAGCAGCCGCCAGGACATGACAATCACATCCAGGTGGCTTAAATGGTTAAAGTAAACCAGAGACGTGAAAGGCTAAAGATTTGAAACTTACCTGAGGCTTTCTCCAGCCCCAAAAGCACGTGTAAGTCCCACGCCGCCCTCCCGTGGTTTGCCGTTCAGCCGCGATCAGCCCCGGTAATTAGCTCAGTCACGTCAGTCTGGGTCTACTGCGCATGCATGGGAGGTCTGCGCATGCGCTGAAGACCCGTACTGGACCTGACTGAGTCTGTTACCGGGGCTGTTCCCAGCTGAGCGGCAGACCTCGGGAGGACGGCGTGGGACTCAGACAAGCTTGTGGGGCTGGAGGAAGTCCCGGGTAAGTATCAAATCTTTATGCTGGGTTCTGAGCATTTTCCGATCGATTTCCATTAACTTTAATAGGAAATCAATCGGAAAATGCTCTGAAATCGATCGGAAAGCTAATCGGACATGTTGGAAATAATCGACCTGACAGTAAATCGGCCAGAAAATCTCATAGTGTGTACCCATCTCATAGTGTGTACCCATAAGCCTTTCACGTCTCCGGTACAGTTTAAACTTACCTGAAGCAAGTAACAGGTGTGGGCAATTTAAAAAATTACACCTGTAAGCAGCTGACATTCCCTTAGCCTTTGCATTGTGTGCCACATTAAGCATGGACAACAGAAAGAGGAGAAGAGGACTGTCTCAGGACTTGAGAACAAAAATTGTGGAAAAATATAAACTATCTCAAGGTTACAAGTCCGCAAACTATCCATCGACATTTAAATGAAATGAAACGCTATGGCAGGAGACTCAGGCGAACCCCAGTGCTGACACAGAGATATGAAAAAGCAAGACTACAGTTTGCCAAAATGTACTTGAGTAAGCCAAAATCCTTCTGGGAAAACTTCTTGTGGACAGATGAGACCAAGATGGAGCTTTTTGGTAAAGCACATCATTTTTCTGTTTACTGTAAACGGAATGAGGCCTACACAGAAAAGAACACAGTACCTATAGTGAAATATGGTGGAGGTTCAATGATGTTTTGGGGCTGTTCTGCTGCCTCTGGCACTGGGTGCCTTGAATGTGTGCAAGGCATCATGAAATCTGAGGCTTGCCAAAGGATTTTGGGTCGCACTATAGAGCCCAGTGTCAGAAAGCTGGGGTTGCGTCCGAGATCTTGGGTCTTCCAGCAGGACAATGACCCCAAACATATGTCAAAAAGCACCCAGAAATGGATGGCAACAAAGCGCTGGAGAGTTCTGAAGTGGCCAACAATGAGTCCAGATCTAAATGCCATCCATTAAACACCTGTGGAGAGATCTTAAAATTGCTGTTGTAAAAAGGTGCCCTTCCAGTAAGAGAGACCTAGAGCAGTTTGCAAAGGAAGAGTGGTCCAAAATTCCTGGTGAGAGGTGTAAGCGGCTTATTGAGGGTTATAGGAAGCGACTGATTTCAGTTATTTTTTCCAAAGGGTGTGCAACCAAATATTACGTTAAGGTTGCCAATAATTTTGTCCAGCACATTTTTGGAGTTTCGTGTGACATTATGTCCAATTAGTTTTTTTTTCCCCTTTTTTTTTTCCTTCACTTTTCTGTAATAAATACTTGATTTTCTGGAAACATTTCTGGGATACCAACAATTTTGGCCATAATTGTATGTATAGTGTAGTGTATGTATCACAGTCTAGGACCAATTTAAGGGGGAAGCCAATTAACTTATCTGTATGGTTTTGGGATCTGGGAGGAAAACTGAGTGCCCGGAGGAAACCCATGCAGACATGGAGAGAACATACAAACTCCATGCAGATAGTGCTTCGGCTGGGATTTTTAACTGGGGACCCAGTTGTGCAAGGTGAAAACGCTAACCACTACACCACCATCTACATCTGGAGTGGTAAAGACACCTCCCTCCACCTTATTATTATTTTTATGTTTCATAACATTACCTATTTGGGTACCAAAAATTGCTCAGATTCCTCGACTCCTTAGTCTTATACTTACCAGGGCTTTGGATTTGGTACAAAATCATCCGACTGAAACCACAGACTCCAACTCCAGGTACCCAAAATTGCTCCGATTTCTCGACTTCAACTCCGACTCCACAGCCCTGACTGCATCCCACCTTTTTTGTGAGTTTCTACAATCTAACATCTAGTACCCCACAACACTGCACCATTTGGCTCCTGGTCTCTCCTTGTCATACAGGTGACTGTGGTATCCCTACAGTGACCCCCTTTTCTATTAGCACCACGTCACCATGCTGCCCAAATAAATAATAAATAAACTCAGACATCACAGAAGTGTTATGCCTGATATTTTTCACCATGCAGTTTTCTGACAGGGCCGATCTATCTGATCTATTTTCCAATCACTTCTATACAAAATACTGTAGAAAAACGATTGGAAATCAGGTTGCATTTTTAAATTATCGATTTGACCCATCTAGCTGACGAGAAATTGTATTGTGTGTATCAGGCATTAAGGTGACCATACAACTGTAACTTTTTCGGCCGATCGACCATCCGATTATTTTTATAAGTCTGATAAAAATCGGTGCTGCAACAAGCATGCTTGATGAACAATTCTAGCAGTTTGGAGACAAAATTTGTCGAATGTATAGATTGGACATGCTGTGAAATTGTAGCGGGCGTGGCCAATCGGTTACTTGGCAGCAATGGCGTGTGATATTGCGACAAATGAGACAGAACCCCCGGCCGATGTCCCCCCGAAGCCCATGCATGTAAATACTTTGCCTGTCTGCTGCCCCCAAGTGTCCTCCGGGTCGGTATTTTTTGCATTCTCGTCCCTTGTGACTAGCGGCATGCAGCACATGGTACGCCATTTGTGCCCCACAGGCTATAATGCCGGCAGCCACGGGGCACTAATCCAGAAGTACAATGGACAGTCGACGGCACCGGACAGGTAAAGTATTTACATGCATGGGCACTGGGCATCTAACATTTGGGGGGACAACGGCCAGGGGTGACGAAGCAGTGTCACAAAGCCCATTCCCAAATGCAGCGTTCTCCCCAGGCTCTTAGTTTTGGTGAGCACCCGGCTGCCATCGTCTCACCTCCTCCTCATATTCGGTAAGCAGAGTTGCACACAGAAGCACCGGCCCTGCATTCTGTTATCTCGCCCCACCCGGCTACTATTTCATGCCACCCGGTTAGAAAAATTTCTGGGGAGAACACTGCTAATGTTTTCATGCTGAAATCGATCAGTAATCATCCTGTGGTGTATGAGCAGCCAACAAATCTTTGTCCTGATCAGATTTGATTAGAGAGAGATCTGTATCTTGGCATGTTGAGTGGTGAACAGTGGTACCCTGGTAAATGATCGATTTGAATCGGATATTGATTAATTACCTGATTTAAAGGCTATCGGCAGCTGCTGTAACTTGTTTTTTAGGAAACCTGCTTGAAAATATGGCAACAAAATATAGCTGGCTTTAAAAAATGGGCAGAAATCTTCTCCCTCCGATTTTCTTATTGGATTATGTCTGCACAAAGCTGAAAGTAATTTTTTTTTTTTGCATACCTTCATGTCCTGCCTGGTTCACAGAATTCATTCCATGGGGAGGAGAGAACCTCCATATCCACAGGGATCTCTGTATGCAGACTTTGGACTGATTGCCTCCTTCTCAGTATCATCTGAGAGAAAAGGCATGGCAGCTTTCAAAATGCAGCATGTGACATGAGAAAAATCCCTAAATAACCACAATCATGTCCAACTAGTCTTTCTTTTTTTTATTTTTTAATATTTGAAATTTATAGAGATTGATTTGGTAAGTTGTGGTTTTGTCATTGGGAAAGGGGATTTACACTTGAAAGTGGACCTGAACTCTTGCACAGGACAGATGGAAAACCTAAATAAATGCACCCTCTATGTATTTAGATGGTTTAGCTTGTCTAATTCCTCATCTGCGACTAATAACAAGTGTAATTTGATCTCTCAGCTGTGTCAGCTGACTGCCAAGGCAGAGAGCTAATAGGTAAACACAGGATGTTTACAATATGTCTGCTTCCGTGTAAGCAGGAAATAGACACCCTGCAGATTAAATGCAGGATTTGTATCAGCTGTAACAAATGTTTTTCTTTAAATGTTATTATGCTGTTGCTTATCTTTTTAGAGCAGCGAGGAAGGTCTGAGTTCAGGTCTGCTTTTAAAGTGTTTATTGTTTGCAACTCCTGTGTCCCAGCTGATCTGTGCTGATTCTGCAAGTAGTGTTGGGGCCGTCCTTGTGAGACAGCTTATTACACAATCGTGCCTTTCAGTGAACTGAAAGTATTTATAGATGTAGAATTTGACGTGACTTTTGCGCAGACATAGCATGTGCCTGTGTTCCATACCACTGCTCAGGATCATAAATCAGAGTAGTTACTGTAAATGTCAGCTGTATAACAGTGGCTGTATGTGGCTTATCAGTGTATGCAGCTGGAAAGTCAAGAACTGGTTTCTGACCTTAGACCAGTAGTGTACAGTATAAAATGCCATATAAAAAAACTGCTGTTTTTCAACTGAATTCAGTTTAAGTGGACCTGAACTCTTGCACAGGACAGAAGGGAAGCATAGAGAAATGCATCCTGTATATACTTAGATAGTTTAGCCGGTCTAATCCCTCCTTGTCTGTGCCTAATCACAAGTTATAATTTGATCCCTCACCCATGTCAGCTGACTGTTTGGTTCCATAGGAAGTAGACACACTACAGATTTATTGCAGGATTTATATCAGCTGCCTGTAATAAATACTTTTTTCTTTAAAGGTTATTATGCTGTTGCTTACTTTTTTAGAGCAGAAAGGAAGTTCTGAGTTTAGGTCCACTTTAAAACTGAAGTGAAATCATGGAAAAGGAATCACAAGTTTCATGATAACTGCAGAGGGTAGCAGATTGCTTTCTTTCAATGTCCATCTGTCTATTTACATGTAATACATTTACTGCTGTATATGATCATTCTGGAGAATGTGCACAAAACAATGGGGCATATTCATCCATCTGGTTTAAGGTACAGTATAATCTTGTTATAGTAAATGTGGATATAGTAGAATTTCGGGTTTAGTAAACGAATTATCCAGGTCCTGCCCAACTGCCATTATAAGACTATGGGGGTAATGCTGGGTATAGTAAAGCAGGATAATAGAACTTTAATTATAGGGAACCTGTGTTTTTTTGGCCCCTGTATCTGTATTCTGTATCCGGCCATAATGGAAAGTAAATGCTGATGAGACTTGAAAGAGTTTTGTCTCATCTATCCAAAGGACATTCTTCCTGAAACACTGTGGCTTGGCCTTGTGTACTTTAGCACTTTAATTCCATTTGCAATCCAGAATTATTATCCTATCACTGACCATCTCTGCTTGGGACTGTGTCCAAGGACCTTCACTCCTGAGTAATATTTGCAAGTGTTTTCATAGGAACATCAAGCTGCTTTTAGATGTTCTAACAGCCTTTGGCTTTAACTTGCTATTTATTATATGATATTTTTTTCTGATCTCCTCATACAACTGCTTGTTTTGCTTTCTCAGGTTCAGTGAGGGACACACAATGATTCTGAAGAACAGAGTAACTACTTTATAGGCTAAATGACTGACTGAGTAATTGGAGAGGTGCGACTAGGGAAAAAATAAACAGGTATTTGAAAAACGTACTCTAATCAAATGTTTTCTGATTTATTTTTATTTTCTTTTGTTTCTTTGGCAGGGTTCACACTTATCTCTGAGATTTTCGGCACAGTTTTTCCATATGCATTCGTGTTTGTAAGCATTTTTTTTCCGCAGTAAGGGCTCGTTTTCACTATCGCGAATCCGCATGCGTCCAACGCATGCGGATTCGCACATGTAATGCAAGTGGATGGGCCTGTTTCCACTGTAGCATTGTTGAGGTGCGTTTTTTTTAGCGGTGAAAAAACGCAGAAAAGAGCCGCAGAATTCGCCTGCGAGTGGAATGCATGCGAATCGCATGCAATGTATTTAATAGGGAAATCGCATGCGATTTCCCCATGCGTTTTTTGCTGCGAATTCGCATAGGTACCAATGTAAATTCACACAGGCAGTGACATGGTTAAAATTGCATATACCCTCACGTATGCGAATTCGCAACAAAAAACGCGTGCGAATTTGCGGCAAAAACGCATGGGGAATCGCATCCGCATGCGATTTCATCAGCGGTGGAATCCAGGCGATTCCGCACCGCAATAGTGGAAACGAGCCCATAATGAAAGCCATTGGGAAATCATATGCAATGTGTGAATTAACGATGCAAGAAGTACGTTTTTATCCAAATGCGAAAACGCAAACACAATGTTGTGATTTTCAGCAGAAGAACAATTCTCCATTGACTTTTATTAGATGTTACAGCTGTGAGACCTGCCCTGTGGTACCAACTTATGTGCTCATGCCATGCTGGAATATCTCTGTAGAATAAGCTACAATTTTATCTCTTTTCAAACTTGCGTTATTTAACGACATGTCAAGAGCATGCCGGTGTATAGAAGAGATTGAAAGTTTGTAAACCCTTTACAATTTTCTGTCTTTTTATTTGAATGTGACGTAAAACATCATCCGAACAAGTCCTATAAGTAGATGAAAAGAACCTAATGAATTAAATAAAAATGGTTATATTCAGTGGCGTAGCTAAGGAGCTGTGGGCCCGATACAAGTTTTACAATGGGGCCCCCCAAGCACTCTATACATAACAATTGATACGGTGCACCAAAACCTGCCAATGGCAACTACAGTGTCAGAGGAGCAAGAAGGGGATGGGGAACAGCTTGTTAATGATTACTACTATTCAAAGTATCTATAGAAGAGATTATTATGAGCACAGGACCAATAGAGAGCTAATACTGAGGTTGAGGGAGCCCTCTGGCCCAAGGGCCCCGATGCTGTCGCAGCCTCTGCACCCCTATTGCTACGCTACTGGTTATATTTGGTCATGTATTTATTGAATATTAACCACTTCAGGACCACAGGCTTTACCCCCCCCCCCCTAAAGACCAATCACAGTGATCGGCTGATATAGGCTTCAGCCTATGACAGCGATCACCGCCGAGTCTCTGGAGGGGACAGCCGTGTCGCTACGCCTACCAAGCAGGAGATGCGCGTGACTGCCGCCGCAGTCAGGCCCATCGGCGTGGCGCGGTCGTGGAGAAGTTAAATGGTTCAATAACATCTCTGTGGGTGGCAACAGTAAGTAACTCGTGCTCTCAGTATTTGGTGTGACCTTCTGTGGTAAACTTTAGTGGTAAGGGCTTGTTCACAGTCACACTATGAGCGTTTGCATTTTTTTTTAAGCCCTGCGATTTTAGAAATCGTCCCAAAAGCGCTTGTGCAATGATTTCCTATGAGAGTGTTCGCATGTAAGTGTTTCGATTTCATTGAAATTGCAATCTTTCTGCCGGTACCATTTTCTGAGCACTTTGGCTCAATGGAAGGTATAGGGAAAGCGCAAAGCACCTGAAAAATTGCTTTGTATAGCGATTTCCTGAGCGCTTCTATGAATAAATACATTGTATTTATTCATTTCCGGGTGAAAGCGTTCACTACCTGACTGACATCATGAAGTGAAAAAACAAATCGTTCTGCAAAAATGCTTTTCTAAGAGCAAAGCTGAGGGAAAAGCGCTTAAAAAAAGTCAAAAAATCGCTCAGCGATTGCGATAGCGCTGGCGATTTATAATGTGAACATATCCTAACTGTTGATTAGTCCTGCACAGTGATTTGCAGGAATTTTAGCCCATTCCTCCATACAGAACAGCTGTAGCTCTTGAACATTGCTAAGTTTCTTCATATCAGCTACTTTAGGTGTTTTGCCAACATTTCAGATTCATATGGTCCATGCTTTGATTTGGCCATTCCAGAACATTACTTTACTCTTCTGTAACCATTTTCAGGTAGAACAACTCAGGGTTGATACCAGGGAAGTTTTCTCAGAGTGGGGTTATCTGTGAGTAGAACTTCACAGCCCGAACAAAACAGATTCTCTGTGGCAAGTAGATGATTCACAGTAATGCAGCCCGCACCATACACATTACTAAATCTGTCCTTCAAGAGGAACTCCAGGCTAAACAAACATACTGTCATTAAGTTACATTAGTTATGTTAATTAAAATAGATAGGTAATATATTCTCTTACCCACCCTGTTTTAAAAGAACAGGCAAATGTTTGATTTCATGAGGGCAGCCATCTTTTTGGTTGAAAGGAGGTGACAGGGGGCATGAGACACAGTTCCAACTGTCCTGTGTCCTGATCACCCCTCTCAGTTGCTAGGCAATGAGAATAACAAGATAGGAAATCCCATCAGCATCAGGGGAAAAATGCCCGGGCAGTTTTCTTTGATGGGGCGGAGCTTAGCATTTGGGCAGCTAAAAATTAGGGTAAGGTAGGAAAAACAAAGTTCTGATGCTGTGAAACTGTTAAAGAAACACAAAGCCTTTTTAGTGCTGCTGAGTAGATTTTTAGTCTGGAGGTTCACTTTAATATGTAGCCATCTCCCCTACAGTAGCACACATGCTTATTTTAATGCATATCTAATCTAGTAATGGTTATATTTACTGTAGCCATAGGGCATATTCATTTGAAGTTTGTTTCACATTTGGACTTGTTTTAAAATTGGATAATGTTTTAAATCACATTTTGAAGTTTCATACATTTTCACACTCCACTGAACATCTGATAAATGTTTTCTTTTCATTAAAGAGACACTGAAGCGAAAAAAAAATATGATATAATGAATTGGTTGTGTACTATGAATAATTACTAGAAGATTAGCAGCAAAGAAAATATTCTCATACTTTTATTTTCAGGTATATAGTGTTTTTTCTAACATTGCATCATTCTATAATATGTGCAGATTACACAACGCTCAGCATTCAAAATGAGTCTTTCAGAGCAGTCTGTGAAGTAATGAACTCTCCTCTGGCAGAGGAAAAGTAAACAGTTCAATTACAGTTGAGATAATAAAAGTCAGATAACAGCCCTCTCCACGACTAACTTAGTCGGAGAGCTTAATAGGTTTTTTGCATAGAGATAACAACTGGAGTTTCTCAACTCTTCCTGTACTGAAAACAATTAGACTGATGTATCTGATCTTAATATTTTATTTCTTAGCTGTACTACACATACAAATCATAATATCATCATTTTTTTTCTCGCTTCAGTGTCTCTTTAAATCGCATTTCAGGAGGCATAAAGCACTGCCCTGGTGAGCTATGAGGAGACTAACAAATGTATCAATGTCTGTAAATACTGGATGTGGCAAGCAAGTATAAAATGTTGCAATAAACAGGAATGAATGTATCAGTGATCAGAATAGCATGTTTAGACATAATAAGTATATAAAGAATCAGTATGTCATCACTTTTGAATTCTTTTAGAAGCTGTAAAATGACTGTCTGCATATCTTTATCACTTAGCCTGGCAGGACACACTGCAGTATCTAGCACCTGGTTCTATTGCCTCAGAGCATATGACACTAACATTATTCACATGCTGATAACATGATTCCATGTGTTGGTAAATATGGCCAAGAGCTGACAGCAGATTTAGTGACAATTAAAAGTCCATCTTTGAACTGCTCATGCCACATGGAAAATTATCTTAAAAGTATGTGGTTTGTTTTCCAAAGGTCTTCTACCTTGCCATGCATCCCCTGCTGGCATAAAGGAAGTCCTGTACAGCATATTTAATTCCTGGCGCTACGCAGTTTCTGAGGCTGCGTCCGCGGGAGGGATTTTTTGAATGAAAGTTGTTTTATCCTTGGTAGCTAGCACTAGGCTAGCTACCATTGCTCCCCAAGTCCCCCCGCACCCTTCTGATCCAGCCTCCCCCTCCGATCACCGCCGCTATACTTTACCTAGCCACGAACCCTGCGAGAGTCGCAGCCTCCCCAATGTGCTTCAGTCGTCACTATGGCGATGATTGGACATAACGTCTGACGCCATCGACGTCATGCACAATCCCGATCCTCCCCTGAGCGAAGCCTGGTGCTGATTGGAGAGGCTTCACCATCGCGGATCCCTGGGGGGTATGTATAACGGCGGCGATTGAGGGGAATCGGTAGAGAGTGGAGGGACTTGGGGGGCAATGCTAGCTAGCGAACTGCTAGCTACAGTGGATAAAACTATTTTTAATAAAAAAAAACCCTCCCGGGGCAGAGAGAACCTCCGCGGTGGCTACCCCGAGTGTAGGACGGGGTTAGCGCCAGGAGGGTTAACCTTTTACCAGCCCCACCCAAGCTGTCTCAATTTAGACAGCTTGTGGTAGGGCTGCTGCAGCTGCCTACACTCTGGCTGCTTAATGCAGAGCGGGCACAGGGAATTTTATTCATATTTACCTGTTCCGGACGCTGGATTGGCTCTCCTCTGAGAGATTGCGCTTGGCCAGTACGAACCTGACTATGTGTGTAGTAAGAGTTAGTATAGTCTGCAGAGCAAAGCGGGGCTAGCTGCAATGATATGCAGGGCTGTTTTTAAAATATTTATTGTTAAAGTGAACCAGAGACGAAGCACCCTTATTTATTTTACCATATATATCAGTGGGAACATTAGAGAAAACACCTACCCTCAGGGGTGAGCCTGGGGTGCCCGGCACCTGGGTGCAAGATTTTCTCTGGTGCCTATGGGAGTGGTTAAATTAACCGCGCCCAACCACATAACCACACCCATGTCCAGCCTAATCACACCCACACCTTCCACCTCTTTACACATGCATGTGATACCCCATTCCTACCCCTCTTCCATGGGCTTGCTCCTGGCTGGCTTTGGCTTCCTGCGAGTCTGCTAGTCTCTGGACTGACTCAGGCTGAGAGGCTCTGCGAGTGCAACGCAGTCACACACTGCGTATTTATGACTGCCTGCGGCCACCCTACTCTCGCTCGCTGACATCGGTTCCTCCCCCCTGCCAAGCCCAAGGTGGGCTGCCTGTATCTTTCCCGTTGTGCCACGCAGCCTGCCAGTGTTGCCACCCTTTCACGTTATTTTTTTACTGACAAATACCTAAAAATTTACTGACAAAAGATTTTTACTGACAAAATTTCCCCACTAAATGCATATAAGGGATAGCTTTTCCCCATGTAAATGCACATAACAAGAGACCGCTTTTCACCAGTAAATGCACATAACAAGAGACCGCTTTTCACCAGTAAATGCACATAACAAGAGACCGCTTTTCACCAGTAAATGCACATAACAAGAAACTGCTTTTCACCAGTAAATGCACATAACAAAAGACTGCTTTTCCCCAGTAAATGCACATAACAAGAGACAGCTTTTCCCCAGTAAATGCACATAACAAGAATCAGCTTTTCCCCAGTAAATGCACGTAACAAGAGACAGCTTTTCACCAGCAAACGCACATAATAAGACAGCTTTTCACCAGCAAATGCACATAATAGGAGACAGATTTTCACCAGTAAATGCACATAATGACAAACAGCCAGTGTCCCCAGAATATATAGCCAGGGATATATGTGCCCAGTATATGTAGGGAGTTTAAAGTTCAAGTGCGGAGGTGGCACACCTTACCCAAGATGTGGGTGCTATGGCCTGTGGATACTGAGCCCCAGCATCCAAACTTCAACAATACGGTAAAAGAGTCCAGGTCAGCACACCTTTTTCAAGAAAGGAATTTTCTCAATTTATTGCTCCATAAGCACGTGAAAACTTGACAATTGTTTCGGGGCCACGGCGGGTCCCCTTCTTCAGAAAGTGCAAACAAACAATACACCAACCAGTGCACATAAAATATATATACTCTGTAAGGTGGGAAACCACCCATGCCAATCAAAGACCAGCTCCTCCCCTCCATCCCTCTCATCTCATGTAAACATTGTCCAATATCAATCATCATACAATAAATCCTGTCTGCATATCGGAGGCATGGCGTCTGTCTCTCTTATTACAACCTGCCATGCATAATCTGCCCGTCTACAATCGCCCCCGAGGGCAGTGTCAACTCACCCTGGTGTGTCACTCAATATTCATGGGGGCGGAATTCCGTCTCCATTCAAACTCCATAGGCTGCTACTTCGCGCCACTGCCACTCCAGCCGTTACCGAGCGCTTCCAATGCCTGTTGTCATGGTGACGGCATTACTTCCGCCACCCAGACTCCGCCGTCGCATCACTTCCGCCGAGCGGTAGATACCTCCCACACCATGTCGCCATGGTGACCACCACCGCACTGCGTACCCGCAGACGTCACATTGGACGTCATGGTGGAACACCCAGGCCAATCCCACGGCGCAAACACGTCACACCGTGGGTGTTGGCCTGAGGTCCACCGGCCAATCCTGGCTCTCTCCGCATCAAGTGTGGTCAGCTCCCTGCTCGGCTGCCAAGGCAACCATAAACAATGAGCATCCACACGTAGCTGCAGCGGGGACGCAGTACAAGGGGGGAAAAAAATTATTATTGAGACAATGCGATGCGCGCGCTGTGCAAATAGGTGACACACATGTGATGACACCAACCTCCTTGCCGGACAATGTGATATGGTACATACTTCTGTGGTTCTGTGGACGAGGTACATTGACGACGTGTTCTTATTGTGGAGAGGGACATCCAGTGAACTTATGACGTTTATTGAGTTCTTAAACTCACTGTTTGAGGGGATCGTGTTCAATCCAGAGGTGTCAGATGTGAGGGTCCCCTTCTTGGATGTGATGGTTACAAAAAAGGATGGAGGGTTGAGTACGAGCATTTATAGGAAACCCACTGATCGCAATACCCTGCTACATTATAACAGTGCCCATCCAAAACATCTGATTAATAGTCTTCCCATATCGCAATACCTGAGAGTGTTGAGGATATGTAATGTGAAGGAGGAAGTTTCTCGTGAACTGGAGGTCATGAAAGAGCGGTTCCTTGAGAGAGGGTACCCAGAGCATGTACTGACTGAGGCCCTCCAAAGGGCCACAGATATAATGGAAGGTAGGGAGAAACGAATAGCAAAGAATAATATAGCCCTGGTCCACGATTTTAGCCCTATGGCAATGACTCTTAAAAAATCAGTGGGCAAGAACCTTACCATTCTACAATCTGATGCAGATTTGAATCCATCTCTGCATGAACCCCCCATACTTTCATATAGGTCAAGCAAAAGTTTACAGGACATATTGGTACAAACTGACCCCACTAGTAAGTATGAAAAACCTCCATTTACTTTCTCAGATAGGAAGGGCTGCTACAAATGCTATAAGTGCAATGTATGTAATTCACTAATCACTGGAAAATATTTTTCTGACCCTAGGAGTGGAAAGAGATATTATCTCAAGGACTACTACAATTGTAACACAGAATACTGCACATATATGTTGCGGTGCCCTTGTGGACTGGCATACGTGGGCAAGACCACGAATGCCTTCAAGGTACGCTTTCAACATCATAGGAGTGACATTCGACTTGCCATTGAAGCGCTACAGAAAGGTAAAACCTTAGATGTAACCAAACCAGTTGCGGTGCACTTTGCCAATATGGGCCATCGCACTGGTGATCTTGAGGGGCTGGTCATTGATAGCATGAAAAAGCCACGGAGGGGTGGCAATCGGGACAGACTGCTACTCCAGAGAGAGGCATATTGGATATACACGCTTGATTCTGTCTCTCCCAGAGGACTGAACCAGTACAATTCTCTGAACTGTTTCCTAAATGAAAGATAGAATATTATTATGAACTTATGGGAACAGATAATGTATGTGTTCGGGAGTGACGTCATCATGTTGTTCATGCTTTGCTGGTTCTGCTGTTGGAATTGATCTCTGGGTATTTGGTATTGCGGGTTATGGGGAATGGGGTCCGCCTCATTGGGAGTACATTCACACTACAATCTGTTTGGGAATTGTTGTAACCCTTATGACCATTTTTGTTGTTTTGTCATTTCCTCCTTATTCTCTTTCCTTTCCCTCCTCTTCCTCTCCCCCTTTCCCCCCCCCCCCCCCCCCCCCCTCCTCCTCCCTTCTTTCTTTTTTCCCGCGTGCTTTTTCCTTTCCCCCCTTTTTTCTCCCTGTTCTTTGACTCTCCTCTTCTCATCTACAGAAGTATGTACCATATCACATTGTCCGGCAATGAGGTTGGTGTCATCACATGTGTGTCACCTATTTGCACAGCGCGCGCATCGCATTGTCTCAATAATAATTTTTTTCCCCCCTTGTACTGCGTCCCCGCTGCAGCTACGTGTGGATGCTCATTGTTTATGGTTGCCTTGGCAGCCGAGCAGGGAGCTGACCACACTTGATGCGGAGAGAGCCAGGATTGGCCGGTGGACCTCAGGCCAACACCCACGGTGTGACGTGTTTGCGCCGTGGGATTGGCCTGGGTGTTCCACCATGACGTCCAATGTGACGTCTGCGGGTACGCAGTGCGGTGGTGGTCACCATGGCGACATGGTGTGGGAGGTATCTACCGCTCGGTGGAAGTGATGCGACGGCGGAGTCTGGGTGGCGGAAGTAATGCCGTCACCATGACAACAGGCATTGGAAGCGCTCGGTAACGGCTGGAGTGGCCGTGGCGCGAAGTAGCAGCCTATGGAGTTTGAATGGAGACGGAATTCCGCCCCCATGAATATTGAGTGACACACCAGGGTGAGTTGACACTGCCCTCGGGGGCGATTGTAGACGGGCAGATTATGCATGGCAGGTTGTAATAAGAGAGACAGACGCCATGCCTCCGATATGCAGACAGGATTTATTGTATGATGATTGATATTGGACAATGTTTACATGAGATGAGAGGGATGGAGGGGAGGAGCTGGTCTTTGATTGGCATGGGTGGTTTCCCACCTTACAGAGTATATATATTTTATGTGCACTGGTTGGTGTATTGTTTGTTTGCACTTTCTGAAGAAGGGGACCCGCCGTGGCCCCGAAACAATTGTCAAGTTTTCACGTGCTTATGGAGCAATACATTGAGAAAATTCCTTTCTTGAAAAAGGTGTGCTGACCTGGACTCTTTTACCGTATATATGTAGGGAGGGGTATATGTCCCCAGTATATGTAGGCAGGTGTATATGTCCCCAGTATATGTAGGCAGGTGTATATGTCCCAGTATATGTAGGCAGGTGTATATGTCCCAGCATATGTAGGCAGGTGTATATGTCCCAGCATATGAAGGCAGGGGTATATGTCCCAGAATATGTAGGCAGGGGTATATGTGCCCTGCATATGTAGCCAGGGGGTATATGTGCCCAGCATATGTAGCCAGGGGGTATATGTGCCTAGTCTAAGTAGCCAGGGGGTATATGTGCCCAGTCTAGGTAGCCAGGGGGTATATGTGCCCAGTCTAGGTAGCCAGGGGGTATATGTGCCCAGTCTAGGTAGCCAGGGGGTATATGTGCCCAGTCTAGGTAGCCAGGGGGTATATGTGCCCAGTCTAGGTAGCCAGGGGTATATGTGCCCAGTCTAGGTAGCCAGGGGTATATGTGCCCAGTCTAGGTAGCCAGGGGGTATATGTGCCCAGTCTAGGTAGCCAGGGGGTATATGTGCCCAGTCTAGGTAGCCGGGGGTATATGTGCCCAGTCTAGGTAGCCAGGGGTATATGTGCCCAGTCTAGGTAGCCAGGGGGTATATGTGCCCCAGTCTAGGTAGCCAGGGGGTATATGTGCCCCAGTCTAGGTAGCCAGGGGGTATATGTGCCCCAGTCTAGGTAGCCAGGGGGTATATGTGCCCAGTCTAGGTAGCCAGGGGGTATATGTGCCCAGTCTAGGTAGCCAGGGGGTATATGTGCCCAGTCTAGGTAGCCAGGGGGTATATGTGCCCAGTCTAGGTAGCCAGGGGGTATAGGGTCCCCGTTTAGGTAGTTAGTGACAGGAGCGCTCCCCTCCCCTCTAGCCGCTGCCGCCGCTCCCCCCCCCCCCCACCTTGCAGCAGCTTCAGACCTCAATCAGCGTGCGACCCGACCAGTAAGAGGGCGCTGGACGCACCCGCTCTATATGCGGAAGTGATGTCACTTCCGCATATCAGTGCGGCGTGCTAGGTCCTAGTGCCCGCCAGCCTGATCGAGGTCTGACGCGGCGGCGCCGGCGGCTAGAGGGAGCGATCTTCGGCCACAGGGGGAGAGCGGCGGCCACAGGGGGAGAGTGGCAGCCGGGCAGCGCCTCTCAGAGGCAGGCGCCTGGGTGCTTTGCACCCGCAGCACCCGCCCAGGCTCGGCTCTGCCTACCCTGCTCTCTGTTTCATTCTTCACTGCTCATCCTGCTTCTAATCAGCTCTGATAAAAACCCAGACTGAGCATTCAGGGTGGCTTTACTCAGGAATCATTATAGCCGAGTCATTATAGCAGAGCCAGAAGGGGGCAGGCTTGGGCTTAAAAAGACATCAGAAAAGACAGACTCAGCTATAATGATTCCTGAGCAAAGCCAGACTGAATGCTCAGTCGGGGATTTTATCAGGGCTGATAACAAGCAGGCTGAGCGGTGAAGGGTGAAACAGACAGCAGGTTAGTTGTTTTCTCTAATGTTCCCACTGATCTATATGGTAAAATACATGAGTGTGCTTTGTCTCTGGTTCACTTTAAGGACCTTTTGGAATCCATCACAAGCCAAGTCCCCAGGACAAGAGGGACATAAGCCCAAACAGCTGGAAAACCCATGTGTTCCCTCAGCCTCCACTACCAGGTGAGACCTCTCCTAATGGACATAGCCCACAACTTGACTCCATTCACATTGCGCTCTCTTCTTTCTGCCTTTCTACTCAGCTACAGCCTTAATACCATGGACAGATAGCTTGTTTAGCATTGACTATCAGGTAATGCTAGGTACACACAATATCATTTTGTTTTTGAAGATTTACCTGCCAGATTGACTATTTCTGATTTTCCGATAGGTCCAATCAGATTTCCGAACGATTTTCCATAGAAGTGAACAGAAAATCAATCAGAAATCAGATTGGACCTGTTGGAAATTGTTGATCTGGCAGGTAGATCTGCCAGAAAATTGGATTGTGTGTACCTAGCAATACAATGGGGGGGCAAATTCACAAAAGCTCAGTAATCTTAAAGTGTGCAGAGAGCATGTGTTTACCCGCATTTACACAGTTTACGTAGCGAGTTATGCAATTGTGTGACTTAATATCTACATACATCACTTACATTGCCTGTTACACAAGCAGCGTCAGTGATTCATGTACGGTACATAGTAAGAAACACACTATTTGCATGTGTAACAAGCTACATAAATTGCATAAATGCTGATAAACTTTACATGTCTTCTTTGCACACGTTTACTGAGCTTTGGTGAATTTACCCCTTAACACCTGTCGATGGGTAGAATATATAAGGCAGTGAGTAAACAGTCAGCACTTCCAGGTGATGCGTTAACAGGCAGGAAATATGGCCAAGAGTAAGTATACCTATCAAAAGTCATCCAGGAAAGGGCTTCTAGTAAATGAGCATACAGAGTCATGGGTGCCCAAGGCTCCTTGATGTACGTGTGGAGTGGAGGCTAGCCTGGGTCATTGGATTGCAAAGAAGAGTAGCACAGTAAATACCATGTGAGCATGATCAAGAGCGGCGCGCAGGCGCAGAAGTTGCCTACCTGGTGACGTCGGCATCTGCAACAGAGGGGAACCCGGGACACCGGAGCTACGGCCAGGGACAGTTAGGCTGCCAGGGACTGGTGGAAGCCCCAGCTAAGTAGATTTGTTTTTTTTTATTTGCTGGCACCTATCCTTTAAGTGAATTTCTCTGTTGAGGACACTGAACATTCATTCTTGGTGAGGAGGGAGTCCTAGAGGATTCTTCCTAATATGACTTTTCCACTCTGTGCAGCTTGTCTTATTTGCTAACAAAGGAATCCTTCGTGATTTGGTATAGGATGAATATACTGAAAATATACCCTGACACCACTAAACTCCTCACCCATGCCCTTGTCCTCTCCCACCTAGACTGCTGCAATTCTCTTTTGTCTGGCCTCCACTCTAACCTTACTGCCCCACTTCAGTCTGTAATGAATGCGGCAGCCAGAATGATACATTCTTCTCATCGCAGCACCTCTACGACTCCGCTCTGTAAAGCCATACACTGGCTCCCCATCAGCTTTAGGATCAATTTCAAAAGCCTGTGCTTGGCCTATAAATCCGTGTGCAAGACATGCCCGACCTACATCTCTGATCTGGTCCACAGGCACATACATGCCCGCCACCTCCGATCCTCCAATGCCCTGCGCCTAGTCGCACCACGCATACCTCAGTCCCATGCATGATTGCAGGACTTCACTAGGATTGCCCCCACTCTCTGGAACTTGCTCCCACCAGCCATCAGACTCGCCCCCACCTTTAAGACCTACAAACAAGCTCTCAAGACTCACCTTTTCATGCTCGCATACCTCCCTACACCAGCACCATAATACGTTCTGTAATGCTGGAAATACACGGTTCGTTTTGTAGCTGATTAGATGGTTCGATAGACAATTTCCAACATGTCCGATTTCACTTTTGATTGTTTTGCTGCTCGATTTCTGATAGAAGTGAATGGAAAAAGATAAGAAAAACGAGAGGAAGATAAGAATCGAGAGCTGAAATCAAACGTCAAAAACTTATCAAGAGCAAAAACGCACGGAAGAAACGAACCGTGTATTCCCAGCATTAGACACCCTCTTAACAGATGCACCTATTGTCTCCATCTCCACCTTTTAGATTGTAAGCCTCTGGCAGAGCCCTCCTCCCTAGTGATTCCAGCTTGATTATGCAATCTTACTGTCAATTGTGTAGCGCTGCGTAATATGTTGGCGCTTTATGAATACAATAAATAATAATAATAAAAAATAATAAAGTGCATGCTCCATGTATACTACAAGTGTGAATTAATTTACGCCCGTTTTTGTTCCTAGGTTCTAGACTACTGTATTTAAGATGTTTGCTAAAGCCACAAAGAATTTCTTGAGGGACATTGACGCAGGAGGAGAGTTAATCTCAGTTTCCACCTTAAATGATTCTGACAAGGCCCAACTTCTCAGTGTGGTGGCGAAGAAGAAGCAATTCTGGTGCTGGCAGAAACCAAAATACCAGTTTTCATCATGTGCCTGCCTGCTGGGTGACGTACTGATCGATGGAAGGCCAGTGAAGCCAGGTGAGCTTCATTCAGGGAGATGTCTCAGATGGAGATGGTCACAGATTCTGACCTTGAATCAGTCCTTTGCTCCACAAGAATGGGCAGACGTGGGACTTTGCATAGTGTAATCAGAGTAGGAACGCTGACGATTAGTTGCCTGGCAGTTAATTTATCAGCTGTCAGGAATCGATCATTAACCTTCAGAATCTGATTAACCCCATGCAAAGTTCCAGCGGTGCCCAGGGTAGTAAATGCATATTTGTTTTTTTTTTTCAAGAATGCCAGCATTTAACAGCTAAGCTTTTAATGGCTTTTGAAGACTTTTATTGGGTTTCAGGAGAGTGTTGCATTTTCTAGGCTTTTGGTGGCCTTTGCAGGATGTATCAGGAAAGGCTGGGATTTCATGGGCTTTTGTTGTCTTTTGGTGGCTTTTGCTGGCTTTCAAATGCCTTCTAGAAGCTGCATGTTGCTTTTAAGGCGAGGCTAGACGCCGGGATCAACTGCCTAGCTTTCATGAAATTTTGTACCAAGGGCTGGTTCAGATGGACGACAGGGGGGCGTTCAGGCGGCTGGCAAGTCTAGTTCCAGGGCGGCGGTACGGCGATTGTCGGCTTCGCGTCACGATCGGCGTTTCTTGTCCCCGCAGGGGGACATGAAGCCGCGGCGGCTAGCCAGCCCTGGGTGCCGCATGCTGCTTCTAGGGCCGGCCAAAATGACGCGTTAAATCGGGATAGGAACGCCGTGTTTGCGCAATCGCCGGTAACCGCGCAATGCTAATCGCTCCCCATTTCACGGTAAACGCTGTCAAGCGTCCGTGTGAACCAGCCCTAAACGCTTCCATGCATTTGCAAGGGATGGCAGTAGATCCTAAAAACGTTACTTTTAAAACGCTGCGTTTAATGCCAGCAAAATGTCCGTGTGAACCAGCCCTTATAGTGTTCAGTTTTGGCGCCTGTTATCATTTCTGACTATAAACAGCAATTTGTATGGGCACCTTTAGGGCGCTGATAATTATTCTTCTTGCAGTTTTGATAGTTATTGTTTTTGCAGTTAGGGCATAAGTAGAAAGTGTATTAATTTATCAAAACAGCGCTGCAATTGGTCAAATATATACAGTTCAAAATTGCACCAATAATCCGACCAGTTCAATCCTAGTATATGGTGCAATCCTAATGGATAGTCTCTAGGTGTGCGCTTTTTCTATGGGGTGTAGCAATTCCCTTTATAAAAATCTCTTTATGTAGATGGCGCTCCACAATATTGATGATTAGAAGATTAGATAAAGCCCCCTTTGGGACCGCACTCACCCTCTTAGGTGGAACCACTATTAGATTGGTCATAAGCGTCTCAGCAATCATCCAGGTGGAATTGATGAAGCCCTCTGTTCGTTGTCTGAATAGGATTGTTGGGGTCCCCACTGTAGTTTGATGTCTCCACCCCTGGTTAGACCTCCGCCCTCCTCATAGAGAATGCCAAACCTCAAGATACCTCACAGAGGAATAAAGTGGACCATAGCGTGATTCCGTATAAAATATAACAATTTATTTTTAAAATCGTACTCACAAACGTAACTTGGGTACAGGCGTTTAGAGTTAGTAACGGGCTCTCCCCCGTGCCTCCCGGGTAAGGCCTATAGAGGTGGTCCGTTCCACTCGGTATCCGTCTGCTGATCCCGCTCTGAGATGTTCTTCCTGGTTGTCCTGTGGCTCCACCCGACGCGTTTCGTCACACGCGTGACTCATCAGTCATCAGGGGCGTGGTTAGCCACAGGACTCCAGGATACTTTATACTGTCCGTCGTTGCCCCACATCCGGCTGGACCAGCCAGCCAAGCAGGCATTTCCGCCCCATTGAAGATGGAGGTGCGCCGACCACTTCAATATTGCGCGTATGTCGTGCGTTCCAGCCGTCGTGGCGGAGGTTGTTTCCTCCTCCACCGGCGTCACTATTGCGTTACGTAAAATGTGCGCTTCCATAGAAATAGGATGTGCGCTTCATCATAATTGTGATGAATGAGCTAACGGGTGAGAGTCCGTTTTTACACAACATTGACATGATAAATAAAAAGGATAAACATTAAAAGTTTACTAGTATAATTACATTTGTAAAATATAGATACACTCAAGAGGCCTTTCCTATTACGTCTCAATGATACATACTGCCCTCCAGTGGTCAATAATGAGTTCTTAAATAATACAAATTAAAAATAATAATAAAAATAAAAATAAAACCCCCACTAATGTGCATCATACTGATGGTGGCTATTAAATTGTAACCAAACTATCATCCGCTAGTTATCAAATGGATATATATTGTTTTAGTTTAGACTGGACTCTGTTTGTTTGCAATAATTCTGAGACGTTAGCTATTTGCAATAAAGCAGTTTAGATCTAACTCGATGTTATGTCCATTTGGTTGCAGTGTTCCCATACTATAGATCCACTTGGTTTCTCGCCTTGAGATATCTCTTATCTTGTGACATCCCCTCCATGCGTATTCCGCTTTCTCCAGCCCACAGAATTTCAAAGAGCTCGGATCTGAGTTATGGTGTGTTCTATAATGGTCAGAGACACTGTGTCCCATATGGCTTCTCCTTATGTTTCCTACATGTTCTCCTATCCTTGTCTTCAATTGTCTAGTAGTACGCCCAATGTACTGGATGTTACAAGGACACCAGATCATATAGACCACTCCTTTGGTATTACACGTTATATTTTGCTTAATTTTAAAAGATCTTCCATTTGTTGTAGAAGTGACTTCCTTGCATCTTACTGGTATTGCTTCTCTGCATCCGACACATCCTCTGCATGGGAAATAGCCGTCTTTTTGCCAGAAGGGGTGTATTATTTTTGGTGGGTTAACACAACTCGGGGCTAGAAAGCTCTTCAAGTTCTTTGCTCTCCTGTATATAAATTTTGGTCGTTCGGGTAAAGATTTGCCCAATATTGCATCTCCCTTTAGTATTTGCCAATGCTTTTTAATAATATGTTCCATCTGCCTGTGTTGCGTTGAATAATCAGAAATAAATGGTATGTTTTCCCCCTTTTTCCTTTTCCTCTGCTTGTATTGGGCCCTTTCTCAATAAATTCCTCCTGTCAATCCTTCCTACCTCCATGATTTCCCTTTGGATCTCTGTTTCATCATATCCCTTGTCAGCAAATCTTTCTGCTAGTGTCTGTGCCTGGGTTATATAAGCTACTACTTACAAATCAAGGGTTGTGCGATGGGGGCGGGGTTTGCCCCCTCACTGGCAAACCTCTTTATGGGACAATGGGAGGAACGGATTCTGGGAACTGGCCGGGACCCCAGAATAAAAACTTGGCGAAGGTTCATTGATGACTTGTTTATCTTATGGGGGGGGGGGGGGGGGGGACAACAAGAACTTTCGCTTTTCATTGAACAATTGAATAACAATATGATGAATATTGAACTAACTATGGAAGCGAGCACCCACTTAATCCACTATTTAGATTTAAACATTGAAAAAAAGGGAACCGGTCTGATCATGACCACTTATTTCAAACCCACTGATAGAAACGGCTATCTATCTACCCAAAGCTGCCACCATCCGAAGTGGAAGAAAGCAATCCCTAAGGGCCAGTTTATGAGATTGCGCAGGAACTGCAGTAAACTAGAGGATTATATAACCCAGGCACAGACACTAGCAGAAAGATTTGCTGACAAGGGATATGATGAAACAGAGATCCAAAGGGAAATCATGGAGGTAGGAAGGATTGACAGGAGGAATTTATTGAGAAAGGGCCCAATACAAGCAGAGGAAAAGGAAAAAGGGGAAAACGTACCATTTATTTCTGATTATTCAACGCAACACAGGCAGATGGAACATATTATTAAAAAGCATTGGCAAATAGTAAAGGGAGATGCAATATTGGGCAAATCTTTACCCGAATGACCAAAATTTATATACAGGAGAGCAAAGAACTTGAAGAGCTTTCTAGCCCCGAGTTGTGTTAACCCACCAAAAACAATACACCCCTTCTGGCAAAAAGATGGCTATTTCCCATGCAGAGGATGTGTCGGATGCAGAGAAGCAATACCAGTAAGATGCAAGGAAGTCACTTCTACAACAAATGGAAGATCTTTTAAAATTAAGCAAAATATAACGTGTAATACCAAAGGAGTGGTCTATATGATCTGGTGTCCTTGTAACATCCAGTACATTGGGCGTACTACTAGACAATTGAAGACAAGGATAGGAGAACATGTAGGAAACATAAGGAGAAGCCATATGGGACACAGTGTCTCTGACCATTATAGAACACACCATAACTCAGATCCGAGCTCTTTGAAATTCTGTGGGCTGGAGAAAGCGGAATACGCATGGAGGGGATGTCACAAGATAAGAGATATCTCAAGGCGAGAAACCAAGTGGATCTATAGTATGGGAACACTGCAACCAAATGGACATAACATCGAGTTAGATCTAAACTGCTTTATTGCAAATAGCTAACGTCTCAGAATTATTGCAAACAAACAGAGTCCAGTCTAAACTAAAACAATATATATCCATTTGATAACTAGCGGATGATAGTTTGGTTACAATTTAATAGCCACCATCAGTATGATGCACATTAGTGGGGGTTTTATTTTTATTTTTATTATTATTTTTAATTTGTATTATTTATAAACTCATTATTGACCACTGGAGGGCAGTATGTATCATTGAGACGTAATAGGAAAGGCCTCTTGAGTGTATCTATATTTTACAAATGTAATTATACTAGTAAACTTTTAATGTTTATCCTTTTTATTTATCATGTCAATGTTGTGTAAAAACGGACTCTCACCCGTTAGCTCATTCATCACAATTATGATGAAGCGCACATCCTATTTCTATTGGAAGCGCACATTTTACGTAACGCAATAGTGACGCCGGTGGAGGAGGAAACAACCTCCGTCACGACGGCTGGAACGCACGACATACGCGCAATATTGAAGTGGTCGGCGCACCTCCATCTTCAATGGGGCGGAAATGCCTGCTTGGCTGGCTGGTCCAGCCGGATGTGGGGCAACGACGGACAGTATAAAGTATCCTGGAGTCCTGTGGCTAACCACGCCCCTGATGAGTCACGCGTGTGACGAAACGCGTCGGGTGGAGCCACAGGACAACCAGGAAGAACATCTCAGAGCGGGATCAGCAGACGGATACCGAGTGGAACGGACCACCTCTATAGGCCTTACCCGGGAGGCACGGGGGAGAGCCCGTTACTAACTCTAAACGCCTGTACCCAAGTTACGTTTGTGAGTACGATTTTAAAAATAAATTGTTATATTTTATACGGAATCACGCTATGGTCCACTTTATTCCTCTGTGAGGTATCTTGAGGTTTGGCATTCTCTATGAGGAGGGCGGAGGTCTAACCAGGAGTGGAGACATCAAACTACAGTGGGGACCCCAACAATCCTATTCAGACAACGAACAGAGGGCTTCATCAATTCCACCTGGATGATTGCTGAGACGCTTATGACCAATCTAATAGTGGTCCACCTAAGAGGGTGAGTGCGGTCCCAAAGGGGGCTTTATCTATCTTCTAATCATCAATATTGTGCAGCGCTATCTACATAAAGAGATAAGTAGAAAGTGGTTAGGGTTAGGCTTTGGTAGAGGGGGGTTCTCTGTGAGACTTAGTTGTAGTAAAATATCAGTGTTATTAACTGATATTTTGTCTATCGTAATTTACACTTTCAAAACATAGAAATTTGGGAAATTTAGCAATATTCTTCTTGCCGAATTTGGGCGCCCATCTTTTTCATGTACACACATCTGTAGTCTCTGACCATTGCAAGAGATCATTGCTATAACTTGGGAGTGTGCATTCTGCTGACCAGGGCTGTGGAGTCGGTCCAAAAATCCACCGACTCCGACTCCTCAGTTTAGGATTCCTCCGACTCCTCGACTCTGACTCCTCTAATTTGCATATTACAATTTTGTTGATTAACAGTATGTAACGTGAAATTCGTCTCTTAACTGCCAATGCTTAGGAATTTTACAAGACAACTGAAGTGAGAAGGATATGTAGACTACTATATTTATTCCCTTTAGACTAAAACTAGTCCTTGGTAAGAGTACTTGTAAAAGGTACAGACCGGAACAAAGAACCCTAGGCAATGTGCCTGTGGGTACATCAGGCCCTAGGCAATGTGACTGTGGGTACATGTAAGAATGATGTACAGGTACTCTGCAGGGGAATGAGGAGATTCTTCCTCTATTACACATTTTTCATGCACAATCTGAACAAGGTTTATGGGTGACAGACAACACCTCTGTGTTCAATGTGCACAACATTCTCAGTGGATTCACTGCAGCTCTGTGGGGAGAGCATATGTAGAGTATAGTACTACTGTGTAACAAAGTAAACCTGAGACAGATGAAATTAAAGTTTTATACATACCTGGGGCTTCCTCCAGCCCCCTTCAGGCTAATCAGTCCCTCGCTGTCCTCCTCCGCCACCTGGATCTTCTGCTATGAGTCCAGGTACTTGAGCCAGTCTGGTGTAGTGCGCATGCACACACTCCGCCGCCGTGAGCGTACTACACCTGCACAGCACGATTGTGCAGGTGCAGAACGCTCCTGGCTGTGGAAGCGGCACGTAGCTAGACTGCTCTGACTGGCTGAATTACCTGGACTCATAGCAGAAGATCCAGGTGGCGGAGGAGGACAGCGAGGGACCGAATGGCCTGAAAGGGGCTGGAGGAAGCCCCAGGTATGTATAAAACTTTTCTTTTAATTCGCCTCAGGTACCCTTTATATCATAGTCACCAAACCAAATTTTAACAACATATCAATTTATTTGATTTCATCAGCAAAGGGAGTGCATACATTTGCATAAACCAGCATCAATGCAGAATTATTTCCATCTCATTGACCATCTCTATTAGTGACACGGCTACATATCAGGCTTTATACTAACAGCATAGATGTTATTTCGTATATATAAGAGATTCCTGTGTACACATCATATAATACTGTACAGTCACAATCAGATATGTATATCTGACTTTAAAAATACGGGGACTGCTTTATTGAAGCAGCACAAGTAACTCATTTTGATTGGTTTATTTCATTTTTGTGGACTGAACACAGCTATTACTGTATATATACTGTATATATACATTATTTTAATGACTATTATCTGAGAAATAGAAAATTGTATCATATTTTCTATTTTAATTACAGTTACAAATTCATTAGGAGTCGGAGTCGGTGCATTTTTTTCCCGACTCCGACTCTAGGTACCGAAAATTGACTCAGACTCCACGACTCCACAGCCCTGCTGCTGACCTTGATGAAATGGCTGCCAGAACCTTTGTATTCTAAGGGCCTATTACCACTATGATCAAATCCATGCCAAATCTGTGAGTCATGTATCCTATAAAGGAAGCTGCCATGTTCTTCCCACTTCTTCTACCTGCCCATTATTTATACAGGGGAAGGTGTGAAGATAGCATCTGTGACTTCTGTAAACCATTTGAAGCACAGGATTCTATCTAGCCCCCGCCCCCTTTTCCACGATGAAAGGTCTTTTGTTTGTTCTCTGCTAATATGTGCAGTAAAATAATTAAATCAGTCCTTTTGCCTGAAACCTGCGGTCGGGATGTGGAAGTAGGGTAATGAAACCCTCTGATAAATTTTAACCTTTTCTTTTTACTTAAAAAGTTGTTTTGTTTTTTTTTGGTTTTTTTTTTATAATGAGCCACATTATTGGCACGTCTATTTAATGTGTTACTGAGATGCCCTGGGTGCTAAAAATGGTGTTTGGTTCACTTTAAGATAATGTATGTAGCTGTAGTTATTGTGCAGCTGGAGGTAATCTGATGTGTGAGTAGAGCGCCACCTGCTGTCATTATGTGGTAAACACAAGAAGTACTGTTCAATAGTGGTACGTATATTAACCACTTCCGGATACCGGGTGGTTTGGCTGATCTGTGCTGCGGGGCTCTTCAGCCCGCAGCACAGATCAGAAATCAGGCAGGGCGATCAGACCTCCCCCCTTTTTTCCCCACTAGGGGGATGTCCTGCTGGGGGGGTCTGATCGCCGCCGCGCTGCTGTGCCTAGCGGGGGGGGGGGGCTCCTCAAAGCCCCCCTCCGCAGCACTAGTCCTCCCTCTGCCTCCTTCCCTCCCTCTCCCGTCCCCTGTGTGCGGCGCAGGACGGAAAGCCGTCCTGCGCCGGATAGGATAGGCTTTAGCCTATCAGATGCCGGCGATCCCTGGCCAATCAGAGGCCGGGGATCGCCGATCTCCTCTACGGCGCTGCTGCTGCGCAGCGCCGTATATATGTAAACACTGGGGAAGATCTTCCCCGCGTGTTTACATTTACCCTGCGAGCTGCGATCGGCGGCTCGCAGGGTGTTCACGGAGACACCCTCCGTGAACTGACATGGAATGGCCGCTCATACGAGCAGCCGTTTCCATGGAAACCACTTCAGGATTCAGGGGCGTAGTTAAGCGTACGCAGAATCCTGAAGTGGTTAATACTGTATTTACTAGATTTAGGAACTGTTTACACTATGGGCCAAATTTAAGAAAGATTTAAAATGTTACCAGTACTTATGCAAGTAACGTAGAGCTTGTTGTGCAAATAATGCAGCTCAGGCTATGTGCACAACACATGCTTTGTATGTTCCTCAAACCTGTCCTCGTGACTCACCAACAGTGCATGTTTTGCAGACAACCTCACCTATGCACAGGTGGGGTAATTAGTGTCTCAGCTAGGTGGATTCCATGTAGCTGAGACACTAATTACCCCACCTGTGCATAGGTAAGGTTGCCAGCAAAACATGCACCATTAGGGAGTCAGAGGACAGGTCTGAGAAACAGTTTTTATGCACGTGAGTAAAACATGGAAACACACTGCTTTGCACATTGTTGAAATGCGCACATAATGCATTGTAAACTGAATGTATTATAATGTGCATTTTACACACATACTGATAATGGGTCTTAGGCCTGGTTCACATTTGCGTTATTTTGCGGACCGCAGCCGGACCGCAAAGTCCGCAAACGGAACGGACGATTAAGGGTCCATTGTTAATCAATGGACCCGTGTGCACTCGTCCGTTCCTCCGGTTGCGGTCTGCGGTCCGGAATTTTCCAACCTGCTCCACTTTTCCGGACCGGTCCTCCGTCCACCGCTGCCGGACCGGATCTGGACAAGAAATCCAGCACAACAGGAACTGATGGGAAACGGAAGTGCACAACACATTTCCGGATGTAAGCCGGATGTCCTACCCCACTACCTGTGGGGTTCTCTATGGTGCAGGCGGCCATGTGGCTGTACCCAGCGCCGGACAGCCCCCAGCCTCTCCACACCTACCCCAGAACACAGCGGAGGACAGAAGGACCCGACCATCCAGACACAGGGCCCCGCGGGACGAGGAGGATGATGTCCGCACAGCAGGCTCCGCCCAAGAAGGACTCCAGCGCTTTTCCAGACCTTCCAGGCCCCTCTTTGAAAACGGAAACGGATCCAGGATGCATGAAGAACGGAAGAAGATCCGGATGAAAACTGAACATGACCTGACCGGATCCTGATGGCGAACGGATGTTCTCAGACCGGACCGGAACGGACCCGTGCCACCGGTAAGTATTTCATCAAAACGCAAGTGTGAACCGGGCCTAAAAGGCTAAGTTCACAATGGTCGTTGCATTGTGTTCCCTGTAACAGCATGATCGCCACGCAAGGAATCTGAAAATGACACCACATGTTACCTATGCGATGTGTTGAATACAGTGAAGCGTGCAGTCAATTAAAAGTATGCTCCACTTTTACTGTTACCACAGGCGTACCATGCCGCAATCCTTACTGCGCATAGCATCCAAAACAATGCAGCAAACTGGGAATGGATGCATGCATAGTATAAGCAAGCCCATTGATTGGCATTGGCTGTCTGTTTTATACATTGTCACATTGTGGAAAAATGGTGGATGTAATGTGGATGAGGGAATAAAGAGTACCTGAAATGAATAAAAAAAAATAGTTATACACCTCAGTGGTGGGAAGTCTATGGATGATCAAGAGGCTTGCTAGATCTTCTTACAGCCCACCATTCCAGCACAGAGTTCCCCCCAGAGTCACATAGGTTTCTTCTGATTGCAAGAGCAGCTGTGGATGAAGGTGGGGGGATTCTGCATTCCTTGCAGCACAACGCCTAATATTGGGGAGCTGTCAGCTGTAGAGAGGATAGTGCAACAGCTGCACCTTGAGTCAGGGGACAGGTATCTGCAACTTCTTTATCTAATAAGTATAAATCAAGCAAACTTCACTGATCCAACTTTTCAGAGTTGTGGAGATCCCCTTTCTCACGGCAATGAAATACTTAGGGCTGGTGCACACCTAGAGCTCTTCTGAGGGCTTTTCAAAAAGCTAGCACTTTTCTATGGGTTGGATCACATCAAAGCGATGTGAATGTTAGAGAAATATGGACCATGCAGCATTTTTGAGGCGATTCAGCCTCAATGTTAAGTATAGTAAAGTGGAAAATCAATGTAAAAAAGCGCTGAATAGAGCGATTTTTTTTTACAAGCGCCTTTTTTGAACAGTTGTTAACTTTTATGTCAAACTGTAAAAAACCACAAACGCTACACCAAAATGTTCCAAAAATTGCTAGGCTTACCTAGAAAATCCAAACCTGCCTGAAATTGCTTTGAACGAAAAAAACTTCAAAAAACGCTTAGTGTTTGCAATTACGCTGCAGCTTTTAGGTGTGCACCAGCTGATGCACTATGGTAACATGCATTACACTACTTACTGTACATAACACGTGTTACTATAGTATCTCGTATGTTATCCAGCTGAGGCAAGTTGTGCTAATTGTGCAACATGTGCTGCTCCCCTGGTGTCAGTATCTGTTAAGTTGCCGTGATAGTGTTCCTTTAAATTGCACACTTGCAATATCTTATTGCCAGTCGATTGAGAACATCTGATCATTTCCGAGCAGTGATTCAGAACGCATAAAGCTGGCCGTACACCATACAATCTTGATTGTACAGCCTTACGATTTCTTTGTAGTATGAGAGCTTAAAGCAAACCTGTAAGAACCTAAAGTGTAGATACCTCGGTAGAGGGAATCCTCTGGAGGATCCAGAGGCCTCCCTCTACCAAAGTATCTACCGAGGATCCAGAAGGCTTCCCTCTACCGAGGTTTCTACCGAGGATCCAGAGGCCTCCCTCTACCGAGGTATCTATCGAGGATCCAGAGGCCTCCCTCTACCGAGGTATCTATCGAGGATCCAGAGTCCTCCCTCTACTGAGGTATCTATCGAGGATCCAGAGGCCTCCCTCTACTGAGGTATCTACCTAGGATCCAGAGGCCTCACTCTACTGAGGTATCTACCGAGGATCCAGAGGCACCCCTCTACCGAGGTATCTACCGAGGATCCAGAGGCCTCCCTTTACCGAGGTATCTACCGAGGATCCAGAGGCCTCCCTTTACCGAGGTATCTACCGAGGATCCAGAGGGCTTCCCTCTACCGAGGTATCTACCGAGGATCCAGAGGGCTTCCCTCTACCGAGGTGTTTACTGAGGGTCCAGAGGCTTCCCTCTACCGAGGTATTTACCGAGGGTCCAGAGGCTTCCCTCTACCGAGGTATCTACATTTTCCACATCCTCTTTCTGATCAAGTGCTGGGACCCTCAGAAGTTCGTAGCTGCCCTGCTGTACATGATTGAGCACGACCATCACTGGCTGCCCATGCACTGCATGCCAGTACCGACATGGATGAAATCTCTTGGGAAT
The DNA here is from genome assembly GCF_040937935.1 of Hyperolius riggenbachi. Taxonomy (NCBI): domain Eukaryota; kingdom Metazoa; phylum Chordata; class Amphibia; order Anura; family Hyperoliidae; genus Hyperolius; species Hyperolius riggenbachi. The sequence goes on along the minus strand of NC_090650.1, from coordinate 97,112,119 downwards.
CAGACTTGTGACGCTGCCACCGCCGTCTTGCAAATGTCCCAACAAATCGTGCCCCATGGTGCCGGTGCATTCAAATCTCACCTAGTCAAGCTGTCATGACTTTCCAGCTGCTCCGGGTCTCATCCGCGGCTTGCCCATGTCCGCCGCCGTCACCAGCTTCATATAGCTTGTGGCCTGGCAGTGTTAAAGCAGTGAACGAGACTGGGAGCTGCTGGACAGTTGCGGCAGCTGGAAAGATCTGAATGCACGGGCACAGAGGGAGCACATTAACATTTGTGGGGACAGCAGCCGGGGGTTCTGTCGCATTTGTTGGTCGCCACATCATCACATGCTTTACCACTTTGCACCCGATATCATATCGGCCTGAGATTTCTCAACATGCTTGATCAATACATTTGACTCATTTGGGCCTGAAATCGGACGAATTGTCAGTTAGGCATGGTAATTCAATAAAAATTATTGAAAGGGATTGTAGATCGGGCTGCAAAATCGATAAATGTTTGGCCACCTTAAGTCTGTACAAATATTTCACACTCAGATTGCGTGAATTTAAGCATCATTTTCAGAAGAAAGTCATCAATGTCAATTTCCATTGTCCAGGTTTTCTTTCAAATTCCAATTTTAGTTTTGTATAGAAACCTTGAGAATGTTCATATAGTGTTTATGGGACGACTTTCTTAAGATGCAGAGAATGTTAATAATTTGTGCGTGTTATTTTGTTTTGCGAGGATCTCCAGTGTAACCTCTTCCTCTGTCCTCTAGTTGTAGTTGACTCTGAATTTGTGAAGTATGAAGATACATGTGGGGATGTCCTGCAGGGTCATATTGATGCTGACTTTGGTGCATTCCAAGGTAATGCTGCCGGCTCTGGCCGTATAGAAACCAAATCTACATTTGGCACTCTGAGAAAACAAGAGATTGACATGCTGCATCTCATGAAAGATCTACAGAACAGGTAATTGGAGGAGGGGGAGTATGGTTGCCTCAGCAAGTGTTTATTTTTGTTTCTGTGTCACATCTTGTCTTATCAAATAATTAAAGCAAACTTTGAACATTTTCTTCAGAAAGTTGGAATTTTTTTTTTTTTTATTGCTATTTCTTCCTTCTGAGATTTCCTGCCTCAGTCATGTTTGTCACTAAACATGGATAAAAGATATTGCCCTTCCTTTTTATTCTGCAATAATGGACACAGCAGAGTGGTAGGAAAGTCCATGTGTGTAAATGAAAATACTAAAAATTATGTCAAAATGCTTGCTAAATTTTTGTGAAGCATTTTTAGTTCCAGTCTAGGCAGACTCTATAGAGACTCTAAATCAGACACTTCCAAAGTCCAGCCCATGGGCCACATATGGTCCACCAACCCTTTCTGGTGGCCCTCAAAGCTCTCTACAGTTGTTAATTCCATGCAGCCAGCAGGCCGTAGCTGCAGTGATGCATGCAGGGGCCACCTTGTTTTGCCGCTCTGCCTCCCCCTTTGTTTGCCTGTAGGTTTTCAGCCACCACTGTAGCAATAGCAGCCACTTATTAGCAGCTGCCACTGTGCCTGTAGCAGTAACAGCCACTTATTAGCAGCTTCCACCGTGCTAAGGGTTCTTTCACACTAGGAACTGATCCGTACGTTTTGACGGATCGCTCCTAGAATGCATTTAGAAAGGTAACATGATAGTCTATTTGACTTTCATGTTAACGTTCACATTAGACAAAGCATTCTAGAGTGTTACGTTGTATCACATCTGGGAGCTTCGTAACGTCCAGCGCTGACGTTTTCCCATCAGGTAAATTAGAACTCCCGCCTCTAATCAGCGTCGCACCACAACTTCCTGACATCACACCGCAGGACATAACCCGTGCACGAAATTGGTTCATGCATGCGTTATGTAATGTGAAAGAGGCCTAACTGCACACGGTACATAGGTTATTTCCCATTCAATTGTTTTGACAAAATGTAATAGGCATAGGCCTCAATTCATGGAGCTTTATCAAACACTTTATCAAACGTTTGATAATTTACCTCATGGGTAAAATCTAATTTTGAATTCACTAAGGTGTTATATATTTATTGAACGTTTTATCCGTAAAACATTAGATAAATATATAACACCTTAGTGAATTCAAAATTAAATTTTAGCCATGAGGTAAATTATCTAACGTTTATCAAACGTTTGATAAAGTGTTTGATAAAGCTCCGTGAATTGAGGCCTTAGTGTGTAATAGGCATAGTGTAACGGCAATCAGCAAAAATTGTGTTTAATTTCGCTAGTTCGGCCTCCTAACACTGTCATGAACGGCAAGGTGGCCCTTGGCCTAAAAAGTTTGGACAACCCTGCTGTAAATGGCATCATTCTGATTCAAAACATCCTGCTAATGTCGGTCTGTGAACACACTGGGCCATATGCAATTCACTTTTTCACCTGAGTTTTCTCCTAGGAGATACTTTTTCATCTTCCATTTTAAATAACTTCCCAGCACTTTTCAACTAAAAAAGTACCAAAAAGTAGGTGAACAATTACTATCAAAATTATTTTGAGTATTTTCTTGCTTGCTGGTGGCTTAAAAGGCATTTTATTGATAAGTTTAAAATTATCACCTAGGAGAAAACTCAGGTGAAAAAGTGAATTGCATATGGGCCACTCTGTCTTCACTTTAGGTTGTGTTCACAGATAGACAGTAAACAAATCCTTGGCATTTTAGGCTTGTTAATACAGGGACATTTCAGAAGACTTCAAAGTGTTTAAATATTTGGTATGCATTGTAGAGCAGTTTCATTGCTTCCAGGTCTAGACTAAAAACATAACTTATCACGTTTTCTTGTAGGTGATATCCTTACACCTTATCAATAAGTTGCCTTTGAATCCATTAGCAAGGAAGAAATTGCTCAGAATAACTAGTTTCAATACGTTTTTATAGAAGGTATAATCAGAGATAAAACACAACAAATGCAACGTGTCCCTTGTGCAGGGGGCTAATATAAAGAAAATAGGAATAACAGAAAAAAATAGTTGCACACAATACAGTAAAATAATTAACCAACAGTAAGCCCAAAATTTTAAAGGGGCACTATGGCGAAAAATTGTAAAATTTAAAATATGTGCAAACATAGACAAATAAGAAGTACGTTTTTTTTCCAGAGTAAAATGAGCAATAAATTACTTTTCTCCTATGTTGCTGTCACTTACAGTAAGTAGTAGAAATCTGACAGAAGTGACACGTTTTGGACTAGTCCATCTCTTCATGGTGGATTCTCAGGGATTTATTTATTTTCAAAACAAGATTTGATAGTTTTTCGACATGCTGGACCACCTCTGTACCCCTGGGATTCCAGTGTCCCCCTCTATTCCTTTAAGCCTCCAGTATCCTGCTCTGCTGCAACCACTGTCCCCCTGTGCCACCTTCTATCTGCGCTGTCCCATGTGCCACCCTTAATGTACCTTGTGTCACCTGTCTGTCCACTGTGCCACCACTCCCCCATCCTGAGGTCCCCTTTCCAATCTGTATTGCAGAGTAATGTGCAGCAGAAGGAGTGATGCTATAATCTCCCAGCCGAGTCCAGGGCTGTGCATCTATCCACTCCGCTCACGGCTCCCTCTAGGGCCTGCCATCATCTACTGAATGCCGTGTGATTACACGTGACATACAGGAAGAGATGCCGGGTACTAGAGCAAGCAGGAGGCGGAGAGAGGAAGGTGCACAGCATTGGACTCGGCTGAGAGGTGAGAGCAGCATTTTTTCTGATATACCTTACTCTGCAATATAGATCAGGCTCAAGGAGCACAGAAAGGGGATGCTTGCCGGGACACGGGGGACGTTTAGGGTGCGTTTCCACTAACGCGAATTCGCATGCGTTCCCCGCATGCAAATTCGCATAACCAATAAAAGTGAATGAGCCTGTGTCCACTTGTCAGGAAAACGGAGCGTTTTCTTGTGCAGGAAAAATCTGCTCAGCAGAGCCACCCGAATTCGGACACCGCACACACGCATGCGATTCGCATACAATGTATTTAATAGGGAATTCGCATGTTGTTTTTTCATTTGAATTTTCATGCGAATTCGCATACGATTTCGCATGGAATCAATGAAAAAGCACACAGGCACTGACATGGTTAAATTCGCACACAGCGTCATCCATGCAAAATCATATGCGAATTCGCGGTAAAATTCGCATACAACCGCATGCGATTTCGCTCCTGCATGCGAATTCGTCCGCGGAGAATCCGCGGCGATTTCCCACCGCACTAGTGGAAACGCACCCTTAAAGGGAAGGTTCAAGCAAAATAAAAAAATGTGTTTCACTTACCTGGGGCTTCTGCCAGCCCCATGCAGCCATCCTGTGCCCTCGTAGTCTCTCACTGCTGCTCCAGTCCCCCGCTGGCAGCTTTCTGACCTCGGAGGTCGGCGGGACGCATTGCGTACATTTTTACGCATTCCCGCTAGTGCAGGAACATTAACACATACATTTTTACGCATTACTGGTTTAATGCGTAAATTTTTACTCATTAAACCAGTAATGCGTAAAAATGTATGTGTTAATGTTCCTGCATTAGCGGGAATGCGTAAAAATGTACGCAATGCGTCCCGCCGACCTCCGAGGTCAGAAAGCTGCCAGCGGGGGACTGGAGCAGCAGTGAGAGACTACGAGGGCACAGGATGGCTGCATGGGGCTGGCAGAAGCCCCAGGTAAGTGAAACACATTTTTTTATTTTGCTTGGACATTCCCTTTAAAGCTGCTGCTTCAAACTTCTCGTCGCGACAATACCGTCATCACTACAGGAGTGGGCAGTTTGCATAATTTTTTTATATACTATATTTTGCTAGGAGTTCCTTTTTTAATGTGGTCATTTCTTTTTTTTTTTCACAATTCAATTTTTTTTTATTTTGAACAAGAAAAAAGGACATTACAAGAGAAGGCACAATGCTCCCACAACAGGAGATAGACAGGTATATACAATAATCAGTAAGGCAGCAATATATATCTTGGGGAATAGGTTAACAGCAGAGTAATTGCCTTAATAAATCTCCAATGTATCAGATACATTACATAATGTCAGTATTTACAGGAGCTCATATTAGCTATATGCAACTTCGTACATTTGGAGTACCATGCCATGAGAGCACGGAGGAAGTAGTGGAGAGAATAGGCAAAGAGGGGAGGGATAGGAAGGGATAACGAACATGGGAAAGGGTAAATAGAAGAAGAGGGGAGGGAGGGGGAAAAGATAAGACTCCGGGCTCACCCCCCGCCCACCGAAACCGCGCCAGCAACCAGATAGGTATTGGTATTATGATACCTGAGGATTAAGGTATGAGATTAGATCCGGCCGTCATAGCATTGTCATACCATGGTGCCCATATTTTATGGAACCGTTGTATACAATTTCGGTTCTTGTATGTCATCTGATATAGAGGAAGAGCGATATTGATTGTACGTTTCCAATGATTAATAGATGGATTATTGTTGCCTTTCCAGACTCTTAGGATTTCTTTTCTGGCATAGAAACATAGAATGCGAATTAAGAATTGTACATGTTTACTGCATGTTTGTTCTTCAAATAGACCCAGAAGAGCTAGTTTGGGTGTGCAGTCAAAGTGTGATTCCAAGATTTCATTTATAGTATCAAAGATGGCTATCCAAAAGGTTTGGATTTTAGCGCAGCTCCAAAACATGTGTAGAAATGTGCCTTCTTCAGTTGTGCATTTTTGACATAACACACTGTTGGATATACAGATATTATGCATTCGCACTGGAGTGAGATATGTTCTATGCAGGAATTTAACTTGGATCAGTCTATCTCTGGCTGAAATAGGAGTTCTAACGAAGTCTTCAAGTATATCCTCCCAGTCAGTATCATCTAAGCCCTGGATGTCTAGGTTCCACCTTTCTTGGGATCTAAGAAGTTTTTCATTATTTTTGGCTAGTAGGACTGAATAAATAACTGATAGGGGCTTATCTAATTGTTCTGTCAGAAGTGTATTCTCTAGGGTATTGACTGCTAGCTCCGGTGCACCAGAAGGGAACTGTGCTGAAAAGGCATGCCGAAGTTGTAGGTACCGAAAAAACATCTTATTCGTGACGGAAAAGGTTTGTTTAAGTTCATTAAATGTTAATAGCAATCCATCGCGGACAATATGTTGCAAGTTTTTAATACCTGCAATGGCCCACAGTTTAGGATCAGGGATCTGGGTAAAGTGAGATAGGTTAGGATTGTCCCACAGAGGGGTATATGGGGAGATTACATCATTCACTCCCAGAAACTTCATTGCCTCCGCCCATACCTTACATACTGTTTGCATCGGAGCAGTACATCGTACATCATTGGCCGTTCCCCTGTATGGCAATAGTGTAAGCCTCTCATAGGATCCCAGACGGGCCGCCTCTGTTACAACTGCAGGGTTGTATCTATCTTGGGCAAACCACCATCTAGCAGTAACTAGGATTGCAGCATAATAGTATAATTGCATATTTGGAAGAGCCAGGCCCCCTTGGTCTATTGAAAGTTGCAAAGTACTCAGGGCTATTTTTGGGACTCGGCCCGACCAAATAAATGTAGATATTAAGGAGTGGAGATTTTTAAAGAATTTTTTGGGAATTACAATAGGAGAGTTGCGGAGTACATAGAGAAATTTAGGCAAAAAAATCATTTTAAAAATGTTGATTTTCCCAATAAGAGTAAGGGGTAGTTGTTTCCACGTCTGGGACCTACTACGAAAGGCCTCCACCACCGGTTTAACATTCAGAGCAAAATAATCCTGCACACAATTGGTAAGTTGAATACCCAGGTATTTGAATTGGGATACCCACTGCAGCGAGTGGGAAGATATATTGGGCCGGGAGTTGTCCAGTGGCATGATGACAGACTTATCCTGGTTGATCTTAAGCCCGGAAAATGAGCCAAATGTTGTAATAATGTCGAGAGCAGAAGTTAAGGAGTTTTCCGAGTCATTTAAGTAGAGAAGTGTGTCATCCGCATAGAGCGATATTCTCTCTTCGATACACCCCACCGGGATACCCTGAATTTGAGGAGATTCACGTATTAGTATAGCCATGGGTTCTATTGCAAGGGCAAAAATATATGGAGAGAGCGGGCAGCCCTGTCTTGTTCCTCTATACAGCTGGAAAGGTTCCGAAATAGTATTGCCAGTGCGAATTCTAGCCTTAGGAGTTTTATATAGTGCTTGTATCCATTTTACAAATATAGGGCCAAAGCCATATCTTTTCAAAATTTCCCACAGATACGGCCACTCTACCGAATCAAATGCCTTCTCGGTGTCCAGCGAGGCAACCACCCTGCGGCCGGACACCGAGGAGACCAGAGAAATGTTTGTAAATAATCTACGTAGATTAATGTCTGTCCCTTTATTGGGCATGAATCCTGACTGGTCCCCATGTATTAATTTAGTGATGATTGGCTTTATTCTGTTCGCTAGTATTTTGGCCAGAATTTTAGCATCTGTATTTAATAACGAGATAGGCCTATATGAACCACACAATGTGGGGTCCTTCCCTGGTTTAAGGATAAGAATGATTATTGCTTCGGAAAATGATTCCGGCAGAGAGTGACCTTCCAGCACTTCGTTAAATAGTAGACATAGTTTAGGGGCCAAAGTATCAGAGTAACATTGGTAGAATTCAGAAGGAAGGCCATCTGAGCCTGGGGTTTTATTGGGTTTGAGGTCACCTATGGCGTCCTGAACCTCTTCAATAGATATTAGCTTATCGAGTTTAATTTTGTCTTGGTCAGAAAGGGCTGGCATGTCTATGTCTGCAAGATATTTGTCCAGTTCCCTGGGAGTATAGCAGACTTTAGAGGAGTATAAAGATTTGTAAAAGGCTCTAAAAGCAGCATTAATGTGTTCAGGGTCAACCAGTGGGAGATTGTTACAATCTAAAATAGTCGGGATAGTCATAGAGGCAGTAAAGTCTCTGGAAAGCCAGGCTAATAACTTACTGTTTTTGTCACCAAATTCAAATATACGTTGTGTCTGGTGTAAAATCACATTCTTAGTTAGCGCCACTTGAGCCAATCTCCATTGCCTAATTAACTGCTGCCAGTTTCTCCAGTTGTCTGGAGTGCTAGTTTGTACAAAGATCTGCTCTGCCTCTCTAACCTGATTTTCAATGTTTGATATATGTGATCTAGCGTTTGTTTTGAAAGCTTTGAGTTCAGTCATGTAATGACCCCTAATGACTGCTTTACCTGCGTCCCAGACAATGGCTTCTGATGTAGAACCCGTATTTTCCTTCCAATAATTACTAAGGGCGTGAGCGATCAAGGGTTGGATATGCGGTTCATTAATATAAAAGCGAGATATCCTCCATAGTCTGTCTTTAGGTTTGGCAGCTATGATCAATGTAAGTGAGATGGGGGCATGATCTGATATACCTGATGGCAGTATGTCTATGGATTGGATTTGGGATAACACAGGAGATGTGACAAAAGCAATGTCTATTCTAGACATGGAGCGGTGTGCAGAGGAAAAGCATGTGTATGCCCTTCCCGTGGGGTTTTTCCATCTCCATACGTCTTGTAGCTGATAACCATCAGCCCATATTTTGAGTTCCCGCCCATCTCTGCTAGAGCCACTTGTTCTGTCCACCAAAGGGTCCATTGTAAGGTTGAAGTCCCCCATTAGGACAAGTCTGTCACCATGCCACCTGGAAGATTTTGCCATGACATCGTATAGCAATTGTTTATTAGCTGGAGGGGGAACATATATACCTGCAAGGATGTATGTAAGACCATATAGTTCAAAATTAAGTAGAGCAAATCGGCCCTGATCATCGCAATATGAGTCTAAAATTTTAATCGGAACAGATTTATGGATAAGAATAGAAACCCCTCGTGAGTATGAAGAGTAGGTGGAGTGATAATATTGTGATACCCAAGGGCGTCTGAGTGATAATACTTTATTACCGATTAGATGTGTTTCAAGTAAAATACAAATATGTGGGGTGTATTGTTTTAGATAATTGAAGACTAAGGATCTCTTGATTTTAGAACCTAAACCTCTTGTGTTCCAACAGATGCATTTAAGTGTATCCATTGTCTATTAAATGTAAAAGCATTATATTAATATATCTAGAGAAGATTTGAAGCCTGATCATCAGCACAGCCCGGCACGGCCAGGGGGAGAGCCCAGAGTCAGAGGAAGGAGAGAGAGAAAAAACAAAGAAAGAACATAAAAACCCAACAACCCCCCACCCTACACCTCTTACCAAATCCATGGGAAAGAGCGTGTCTTGCACCCTAACGATTATCAGTTGTCACAGAGGGAGAGAACTAGTTAATACTACACCTCTGAGGGGAAGCAGACTGCGTGCGGAGCAACGCCGCCCGGGCACCCAACTCGTATAGAGAAGGGGGTACATAACTTTAAGGTGTTGAACGTTAGTTTAATACATATAACACCACAACCGTGCACCAGTCCCACCACATACACCCGTACCCACGGAACCGAGATACCTACTACCATTTGAAATTGTTTTGACCCTCCAATAGATACCAGGTCTCCCATTGCCGAGCCTGCAGAGCCATGTGACTGTTCTGCTACAAGCATACCTATGTACTTCCATTATTGCTTTAAGAGCAATTGAAATAGAGCATAGTTATTCCTAGCACATCAATTTTAGTTAGGGAAGTACATCTACTGTATAGATTGACCTTGGTTGATTTAAATTAAATCAAATTAAATTAAATTAAATTAAGCCTCCATTGCAATTAATGTACCTCTTAGATTGTAGGCTGAGAAGAGTATATCCCTTAACCACCCCTTGCCTCGCAGATAGAGGCACATAGATATTACTAGTGGGGAAGTTTCAGATCTTTTATTGTCTTTAGAGTTGTTGTGCGGAGAAATATACGTTAGGCAGCAGTGCCACCTGCTGGAGGCTGTTTGCAGAGACCAAAGTAAAGCGCTATAGCAGCTTCTGCATGACCCGGTAATAGAACATATTTATAATATCGCAACACCTTTTATATTAATGACATTGCCCGCACACTCCATTACTGTTATCTGAGTAACTAATATATTCTGTGCAGCCGAGCGCGACCACAGAAGGCAATTGTGTATATATCAAAATGATAATATCAATGTCGACATACGACCAGGAAAGAACCCAACCTTCCTTGCCACGACCGGCCGCACAGATCCACACTAAAACGTGATAGCATATACACATATATATATAATGTCAATACTTAGTATTGGAGTCAAGGCTAGCATATATTCTCCCTAGGAGATATAAAAGGGAACCTAGCCATAGGGGGGCATATATAGTCATGTGTCCACCTCAGCACTACAGAACAGACACTCTCCATGAAAGGGCTTAGGTATTAAACTTAGAGGGATAGAAGGATCTTACAGGGCTAAGGTATATTTGACTTGTCTTAAGTTAATCTGGTCCTCTAACATTGTAGGAGTGTATATTGCATGTATTGCCCAGGCGGCCGTTACTAGATAATGGCGCGAGAGCGTTCCCTAGCAAATTGGCGGTCAATTTAAATTACCCGCCCTTCCAAGTATGGTACAGAATAGCAGGTTCTATTGCATCATATTATACTCATACCCCCCTAAAGCCCATGTGAGCCCCCAAAGGAGCACTTTTAAAGCAATGGAGAAAAACAGATATCAACACACAAGCTGTAAGCATTAGAATTTTGCATATCATATATTCTACATTTTAGCGAGTTTATATACGAGGCGGCTAACAGGATCATCAGAGGGTTTATATGGGTCCAGTATGACAGGAGTCCCCGTCTCCTTTTCCGTAGGCATATCCGCGCACATCTGCAGCGGTCAGTTGAGACAAATGCACGGCCATATCATCAAAACCAGAACCGATAAACAGCCGCAACAAAGCGGAGAGTAACAGTTAAACAGTTCCAACCATATTGGGAAAAAAACGTTTAAAATAAAGTATTTGCTGCAACAAGCAATGGCCCTTTAGGAAGGGAGTTCATCAGGCTCCATATGTCACATATAATATAGTGCAGGCGACAACATAAGCTGTGCATGTCGGGGGCCATGAACATTTGTAGTATAGGAAGTCATTGCATAGGGCCGGCTTACTAGCAAAGTATAATGCATTTACTTACGTTTCGAGGGGGTAAAGAAACAGCCTTTAGCTTTTAGCTTGGGGGCAAGGGCAGAGTATCAACCCAGGTCATTGCGTTCTCAGGGGTGTCAAAAAACTTGGATTCGTCATTCCATTGCACCCTGAGTTTCGCCGGGAAGAGCATTGCGTATGTTATATTGCGTTCTCGCAGCTTGGCTTTGACTTTGATAAATGATCGGCGTTGCTTTTGCGTTTCCGCAGTGAAATCTGGAAAAAGCATCAGCCGTTGGCTTTCATAAAAAAGATCCCCTGCCTTTCTCGCAGCCACAAGGATGTTGTCACGATCCTTAAAGTTTAAGATTTTAAAAATCAAGGCACGAGGCGGTGCACCCGGAGGGTTCTTCTTGTTAGTAACTCTGTGGGCCCTTTCTATAACAAAGAATGGGGAAAAGGTTTCCTCCGGTAAGAGCCTCCTCAAGAGCTTCTCCACGAACTCAGGCACGTCCTTCCCTTCGCAGCCCTCTGGAAGACCCAGTAGGCGCAAGTTATTTCGCCTGTTCCTATTTTCTGAGTCCTCCGACCTATCTTCCAGGCTTTTGATCCTCCGTTTCATTGCAAGGATGTCAGCGCCATGTGCTCTCACAGTGTCCTCGGTATCCGAGGTGCGTCTCTCCACCTCCGACACCCTCTCTCGGATGGTAGCCATGTCCTGTCTCAGCAAGCCCATACTTGCGTCCACATGGTCAATTTTCGAGGTGAGTGTGGTTTGGCAGTTCTTAATAGCCTCCATTATGGTATGCACATATGGCGGGAGTTGTTCCTGTCCTTCCTCCGCCATATTGGGATCCGTCGCTTTCTCGTTTCTTGGCTTCAGTTTAGAAGTAGATGGACCTGCCTCCGACTGCTCGGTATGTTTGTTTTTGTCTCCTTTGTCTTTGTTAGTGTTTTTTGTGCGCTGAGACATAGCTGGGTTTTCATAGGGGTGATAGCGCGTAGATATCTGTGTGTTCCGAGTAGGGCCTGCTATGTCTTCCCGGTCAGCAGGAGCGGGACCAACCTCAGCAGATTCCGCCTGATGGGGAGCGCATCCGTCCTCCAGTTTGCGAGATAAGTAATGTCCAGCACCTTAGGAGACGTTCTGGTATATAATTGTCCACGTTCAACCACTCGTTAAGGGCTAAAGAGTAATCCAGGCAGCGGAGCTCCACACAGCACGTCCGCTCAGGTCGCCATGTTGACCACGCCCCCCAATGTGGTCATTTCTATGTGTTTTATCAGAGATATCAGAATAAGATGTTTAAAATGCACATTTTGCAGTAACTTGTTCTGATATGTTTCTCATTTTCACTTAATTATAGACTATGTTCCTGTGAAAACCTAAATTTGGAGGCTGCTTTTCTTGCATGTCAGATCAGAAAGCTCTGCTTTGATGAAATGTAATATATTTGTCACAGCAGAGTTGTAACATGTTTGGACACTGCAGCTCTGGATAGATGCCCAGTGTAAATATTGTGCTGTTAGCATTGTGTGGGCACCCACCATATGCTTCTAGCAACTGTTCGTTGCCGTTTCTGGAGGTTTGGACATTTTTCAGTCGCAGTGCTTTTTTTTTAATTTTTGGGGAAACAACTGATACCTGCCATAATGTGAAAGAGAACGCAGAGATTCACTGAATAGGGTGGTGCTGGTATTTGGCTGGCAGAGTGCTGGTGCATATTGGAAATTTTACCTGTTTCAGATTTGTTTATGGCAGATCCACTTCAGCAGTCACTGGTTACAGCGGAGGAGCATTGTGGAGACATTGGAAGAAATGAAGACATTGCAATTGAAAAGCCCACTCCAGCACACTTTTTTTTTTTTTTTTCTCCCAGATCTCTATAGGCACTTAACTCAGAGGGCTTTCTTTGGATTGTGTAGAAGCGCTACAGAAGCGCTGATGTCAAAGACATCACTTTAAAGGGACACTGAGCGGTGATAGAAACACAATTTCCACTTACCTGGGGCTTCCTCCACCCCACCGTAGGCCGCGAGATCGAATTTTAAATGTATACGTCGCTTATTGACTTCCTTTACTTCTGCCGACTCTGCGTCGCAGCAGAAGTCGGCCGGTAACGTGCTGTTGGCTTTGTGGCGGTTCAGGCACTTCCAATGCAACGCGGACGTAAGTGTGCTAGGCGCCATTGCCTTGTATTGTACTTGTGTTACTCTGTGGTAAAATATGGTAACGCAACACAGGCTTACAATGCAAGTATAAAAGGGACCTTAAAGTTCCTTGCTCGGAAGCCCAGACACTGGTTACTTCCTGTACCACAGATTGTCTGTAAGGCCCGGTTCACATTAGCGGTTGTTTGCCAAACGGACCGGATGACCTGACCGGATCCGGATCGGAACCGTACGGTTCTGATCCGGATCCGATCCGGTCAGGTTGCATCAGGTGTCCATCAGGATGCGATCCGGATCCGTTTGGCAAAAGTTACGTTAAAAACAAAAAAAATGTTGGGGTCTGGGAGGTCAGCAGAAGGGGGACCTGTGGAATCAGGCCCTCTGCTGTTTAGCACTCACCTCCACCTCCGACATGCTGCCAACATCTCCGGATCCGGATCCAGCTGTGCTGCTCCACTCCAAAATGCTTGCCCATGTGTCCCCATCCAATATCGCCGCAACAATCCCCATAGGAAGTGGGGTAGAACATCCGGATTTCTCAGCCAGTGTGTTGTGCGCTCTCCGGTTCCCATTGGTTTGTATTGGCCGGATGGTGCAGTCCGGCTCCGCCCCGGATACGGCTGCCGGAGGAGCCGGATGAAAAAATAGCGCATGTTGGAACGGAGGCCGGAGTCCGGATCCGGCCCGGATTCGGTCCGGCTCCGGTTCGGCAGAACGGACGCATGTGAACGGACGCATAGGCTTTCATTGCTATGCCGTGCGTCCGTTCCGTCCGTTCTGCAAGCGGTGCGGCTCCGGCACAGCGATTCCGGAGGGCCACCGCAAGTGTGAACCGGGCCTCACTGCTAGAGGCTGCAGTCGTCTACTACTTCCCTCAGTTCATTTGCTTCTGGTCATGTGATCAAAATTTACAGCTGCAAAAACCATGTTTCACACAGAAGAGGTAACATTCAGGGTGGGAGCACACTTGGTGGTGCGATTTTGCGGGCGTTTCCAGCAGGTTGCATCGCTCTGTATTTTACATTTCCGATTGTGTTTCCCACACGTGATTTTCAATGAACATTAAGCTTTTTTTTGGGTGGTGGCACAATATATTTAGTTAAGAGATGCAAGGGAATAAGTAGAATGCCATACATTTTATAGTCGTGCAAAAAAAACGGCGTGCAATTCATGAGCAGGCCATTGACTTCAATGGCCAGTGTAATCGTGCATGTTTTATTATTTAGTATTTATATAGCGCTGACATCTTCCGCAGCGCTGTACATCGTATACTGTCTTGTCACTTAAAGGACACCAAAGGTGAAAATAAACTAATGAAATAAAAAATTGTATCTATCCTCCTTCCACTAAAAATTACTCTTTATGTTATTCCAGTTTTATTTTATATTTAAATCTCCTTTTTTTTGGTTTGTTTTGGTTTTATTGTTCTTGATCAATGACATATTCATTGAAGTATGCCAGAACTAAAAATCTATGAACTATTGATCCTTTTTATCTCTTTCCTGCTCTCAGAAGCCATTTTATGCTAGAAAAGTGTTTTATAGTTGTAATTTCTTATCAGTGAGGGTCACACTGTAGTCTGACCCAGTCCTGACCGAAACTGCCACTTATATACCTGATGTTTACTCTTTCAGGCAGAGAAAAAAACAAAACAAAAACGACCACAGCATAGTTATTTGTGTGCTTGGCACTGTACATACACATGTCTATCTCCTCATGTCACATGTCACCTCGGGTATCCTTTAATGGTCCTTCAGAGGAGCTCACAATCCAATCCCTTCCATAATAATTTGTCTATGTATGTATCATGTAGTGTATAACTCGTACTCTAGAGCCAATTTTAGGGGGAAGCCAATTAACTTATCTGTATTTTTGGGGGGGATGTGGGAGGAAACCCAGGTGCCCGGAGGAAACCCACACTGACTCAGGAAGAATAAACTCCATGCAGATAGTGCCAGCCAGGGATTCAAAGCAGGGACCCAGTGCTGCAAGGCGAGAGTGCTAAACATTAAGTAACCATGCTGCCCACATTTTGCCACTATTCAAACAAGTGTGCTCCCAGCCCCAGACAAGCTGATCAGTAAGTGAATTGAGGCATGGAGTGTATGTGTGTTTTATATTTTTATCTTTGAAACCTATAAAGACATTATGAGAGTGCAGCAGGACATCACCGCTTCTCAGTGTTGGGAAACTAATGTTCTCTCTTCTGACACCTCCAGTCCAATGAATTTTTAATGGGATTGTGTCTTTCCATTGACTTTTATTGTTTAATTCATTAAAAATGTATGCAGTGCGTTTGCTGTACATGAACATGCAATTTGTACTTCTAGCTCTATAATCCATCCGCTCTGTAAGTGTAAAAGTATGATTGCATTAAGCTTTTCAGCACTAGAAGTTTCCTTTTTTCTACAGCTTGTTTATAATATTGCCTCATGAGTAAATATTTACAGTATCAGTTTTTTTACTGTAGTTGTATTGCAGGCTGGCCAGGTCTGCTTCTGCAGTAGTGGTGCCAGTAGAAGTCTCTAAGGGCCTGTACACACTGCTGCGCTTGTGCTGCGTTTTTAAAAACGAATGCGTTTTTAAAATCGCAAGGTCTTTTGAAAAAGAATTAAAATCGTGATGACTTGTACACACTGGTGCGATGCGTTTTTAGAAAAACGCAATCGCAGTGCCTGCTGCGCTTTTTTAAGCGCAGCGCATGAAAAACGCATTAAAAACGCATGCGCTTGCGTTTTTGCCTGCGTTTTTCAGAAGTCAGTATCCCAGAAGACTCTGCAATCTCCTGATTCCTGTTGAAATGTAAACTAGAAAAAAACAAAGGATTCTTTAGCCAATCAGCAATTACAAGAAAAACGCAAACGCACAAAAAACGCAGGCAAAAGCGCATGCGTTTTTAAAACTACATGCACTTTAAAAACGCATGTGCTTGCGATTTTGCTTGCGTTTTTCAGTGTGTACAGGCCCTAAGGCCGGTTTCACCCTGGGGATTGGCGGCAGCACATGCACAACACATAAAACTTGCAGTGGATTTACACTCACACGTGTTGCCATAGACTTACATGACTTCCGGTCCGCCACAGGTTGCCGCAGAACTGCACGGTAACATAGATTTTGTCTTAGCGTCCGGGATGCGTTTTGCTCTCACATTCAGCGTTTTGCTCTCATATTCACTTAAAGGAATACTGTAGGGGGGTCGGGGGAAAATTAGTTGAACTTACCCGGGGCTTCTAATGGTCCCCCGCAGACATCCTGTGCCCGCACAGCCACTCACCGATGCTCCGGCCCCGCCTCCGGTTCACTTCTGGAATTTCAGACTTTAAAGTCTGAAAACCACTGTGCCTGCGTTGCCATGTCCTCAATCCCACTGATGTCACCAGGAGCGTACTGCACGGGCACAGACCATACTGGGCCTGCGCAGTACGCTCTTGGTGACATCAGTGGGAGAGAGGACATGGCAACGCAGGTGCAGTGGTTTTCAGACTTTAAAGTCTGAAATTCCAAAAGTGAACCAGAGGCGGGCCGGAGCATCAGTGAGTGGCTGCGCGGGCACATAATGTCTGCGGGGACTGATAGAAGCCCTGGGTAAGGTTAACACATTTTCCCCCGATCCTCCTACAGTATTCCTTTAAAGGATTGCTGCAAAATTGCTGGGATTTTTCAAAATATAAAAACATTGCAGAAATTCAAGTGATTGAGAGTATTTTTCAATAAGCAAACGCTGTGCAAAAGGCTGGCCAAAATGCTGCAGGTCGGTCTCGGGCCTGAGGACCTTTCTACACTGCATGTACGTTGATCTGCTTTTTGAAGCATTTGCGTTTTTCCAATTGCAAGGGCACCATGATTAACAGTAATCGCAGTGCCGGGTACAGAGTGATGTGATCTGTTTTTATCCCAATTGTAAATTTAGTGCCTGCTGCTGTTTTCCTGTGCTTACAATAAGGTTAAATATACGGAAGCGCAAGCAAATTGTACAGCAAACGCAGTGCTATGCGGTCTGCTTTGCGATGTACAATTAGAAAAAACTGTGGCCCTTATTCAATGAACTTATCCTTCAGTTCTATCAATTGCTAGCATGAATTGCTGGAGTTTGCAAAATTCATGCTATTTGCAAATGTATTATTTATATTTATTGTATTTATAAAGCGCCAATATATTACGCAGCGCTGGACATTAGTTTAGGTTACAGACAATATTTAGGGGTGACATACAGCAATATGACAATACAGGAATACAAGAAAAACCAGATCACGCGGCACAGTATGAGTACAAGGTAATGCTTAGTCTGCCACTGGATGGGATCATGGAGATTAGGCAAGTTAGGTTCACTCAAATGCATAGCATGGGTGCACAGTAATGGAGGTGCATGATCAGGTGGGACACAAAAGGAGGAGGACCCTTCCCAAAGGCTTACAATCTAGAGGGAGAGGTAGGGACACAAAAGGTAGGGGACCAGAGTTCAGCTACGGGTTTAGAGCACTTGTGAGGGTTGGTAGGCCAGAGTGAAAAGGTGAGCTTTTAGGGCCTTCTTGAAGATGTTGAAAGAGGGGGCTGCCCTAATGGGTGGAGGTCGGTAGTTCCATAGTGTTGGAGCAGCTCTTGAGAAGTCCTGGAGACGTGCATGGGACTGGGTGATGCAGGGGGGCGGTCAGGCGAAGTTCATTGGAGGAGCGGAGTGTGCGGCTAGGTGTGTACCTCTGAATAAGATTGGAAATGTAGGTTGGGCAGGTTTTGTGGACAGATTTGTAGGTCAGACACAGTATCTTGAATCTAATTCTGGATTGGATAGGAAGCCAGTGGAGAGGGATTCACAGAGGGGAGCTGCCATGGTGGAGCGATGGGAGGAATGGATAATTCTGGCTGCCGCATTCATGATGGACTGCAGCGGGGCTATTTCGGGTCATAGGGAGACCAGACAGAAGGGCATTGCAGTAGTCAAGGCGGGAAAATATGAGGGCATGGATTATTATTATTTATTAGATTTATATAGCGCCAACATATTACGCAGCGCTGTACAATAAATAAGGTACAGACAATGATAACAGGGGTGACAGAACAATACAGGTAATAGACAATAGATACAACTAAATACAAGTAATAGCAAAAAGATACACAACACAGTGCAGACAGTAGTACAATGCCAGATCATAAACTGGAGTGGTAGTGGTAACAAGTTCCAAATTCTGGGTAAAGTGCACACAGTTATGTATGATACACAAGGGCAGAGGGCCCTGCCAAAGGCTTACAATCTAGAGGGAGGGGTTGATGACACAAAAGGAGGGGGTGCAGCAAGAAGTTATTGGCAGAAAGGATTAGGGCAGTGTTGAGATGATGTAGGCCTCCTTGAAGAAGTGAGTTTTGAGTGCTTTTTTAAAGGTGTTGAAGGTGGGAGCGAGCCTGATGGGCAGTGGGAGAGAGTTCCACAGGATGGGGGCAGCTCTAGTGAAGTCCTGCAGTCGTGCATGGGAGTGCGAGATGCGTGGGGTGGTTAAGAGGAGGTTGTTGGAGGAGCGAAGTGGGCGGCCAGGTGTATATCTGCTGACCAGGTCAGAGATGTAGCTTGGGCAGGACTTGTGTATGGATTTGTAGGCCAAACATAGGACCTTGAAGCTAATTCTGAAGTGAATTGGAAGCCAATGAAGGGATTTGCGTAGGGGAGTCGTGGAGACAGAGCGGTGGGAGAAGTAGATGAGTCTGGCTGCTGCGTTCATGATGGATTGTAAGGGGGCTATGCGGTTTTGAGGAAGGCCTGACAGGAGGGAGATGCAGTAGTCCAGGTGGGAGATGAAGAGGGCATGGACAAGGAGTTTGGCAGTGTCTGGGGTCAGGAAAGGCCGGATCTTGGAGATGTTGCGTAGGTGGAAATAGCAGGCCCTAGCTACGGTTTGGATGTGGGAGGTGAAGGAGAGGGCAGAGTCCAGGGTGACACCCAGGCAGCGGCTTGTGTGGTTGGATGAATGATTGTGCCATTGACAGTGACGTAGAGGTCAGTGGAGGGTGAGGCAGCACGGGGTGGGAAGATTAGGAGTTCAGTCTTATCCAGGTTTAATTTTAGGAACCTGGCAGACATCCAGGATGAAATAGCCGAGAGGCCAGAGGATACCTTCTCCATGGTGGTGGTGGAGAGGTCAGTGGTATGGAGGTAAATCTGGGTGTCATCTGCATATAGGTGATAGTTGAAACCCAGAGAGGAGATGAGTTTTCCGATGGAGGTGGTGTAAATGGAGAACAGCAGGGGACCAAGAGCAGTGCCTTGGGGGACCCCAACTGAAAGTGGGATGGAGGTTGAGGAGGAACCATTGAAGGAGGTCTTGAAGGAGCGATTTGAGAGGTAGGAGGAGAACCATGCTAGGGCAAGGTCTTGGATACCCACAGATTGCAGGGACTGGAGTAGCAGGGCGTGATCAACAGTGTTGAATGCTGATGAGAGGTCTAGGAGGAGAAGGATAGTGTATTTTCCTTCAGCCATGGCAAGCGTGAGGTCATTGACGACCTTGGTGAGGGCAGTCTCTGTGGAGTGGGCTGGCCGAAATCCTGATTGTAGGGGGTCAAACAGGGAGTTGGAGTCAAGGTAATGGGTCATGCGTTGGTGGACTAGACTCTCCAGGAGTTTAGATGCAAAAGGGAGTAGGGAGATAGGGCGGTAGCTGGATGGAAGTGAGGGGTCTAGTGAGGGCTTTTTAAGTAGGGGAAGTACAGTGGCCTGTTTGAAGTCAGAGGGGAAGGGGGCCGTGGAGAGGGAGAGGTTAAACAGAGAGGTGAGGACAGGAGCCAGAACCGGGAAGTGAGGACGGAGGCAGTTGGATGGCACAGGGTCTAGGGGGCTGGAGGTGGCAGGAGAAGTGGCTAGGAGATGGCCAACTTCATCCTCCTGTGATGGTAAAGTAAAGGCAGTGAGTGGTGGGTGAGGTGTGGGAGAGGTATAGGTGGGAGAGGAAGAAGTGGTGGAGTGGAGGCATGAGATTTCCCGTCGGATGCTGACTATTTTGTCAGTAAAGTGGGTGGACAGATCAGTGGCTGAGAGAGCGGAGGTGGGGGGAGGAGTAGTGGGGTTAAGGAGGGATTTGAAGGTGGCGTAGAGGCACCGAGGGTTGGAGGCTTGGGATCCGATCAGGGCAGCAAAATATTTTTGTTTAGCATCAGTTAATGCTGAATAGAACAGCTGCAGGTTGGCCTTGTACTCCAAGAAGTCGGAGTTGAGGCGGGATTTCCTCCATTTGCGTTCAGGCGCGTGTCTGTTTTTGGAGGTTGCGAGTGTGTGCATTGTGCCAGGGCTGGGGGTTGATGGGACGGCTGGGGCGGAATTTGGGGGGTGCAGCAATGTCTAGGGCTGCTGAAAGGGCCTGGTTGTATTTGGCCACAGCTTGGTTTGGGCAGGTAAAGTTTGGGAGGGTGGATGTGAAGGAAGTGGAGGGGGTTGGCTAGTGCAGTTGGGTCTAGGTTACGCAGATCTCTCTGCTAGCGACCTGCGGGTGGTGGGGGGGAGCATGATGGGGAGATAGAGAAAGTGAGAAGGTGATGGTCGGAGAGGGGGAAGGTTGTGATGTCTAGGTTAGGGAGTGTGGCGGATTTTGAGAAAATCAGGCCGAGAGTGTGGCCAGCGCGGTGGGTGAAGGAATTGGTGTGTTGGGAGAGGCCAAGGGAGGTAGTGAGGGAGAGCAGTTGAGAGGCTTCAGGGGAGTAAGGACTGTCCATGGGGATGTTGAAGTCCCCAAGTAAGATGGTGGGGAGGTCAGAGGAGAGGGTGTGTGGGAGCCAAAAGGCCAGGTTGTCCAGGAATTGTTTAATGGAGGTGGATGGGGGGGCGGTAAAGCACTGCGATGACTCCCGGAATGGGATGGTAGAGGCGGATAACATGTGTCTCTCAAAGGAGGTAAAGTTTAGGGAAGGGGGTGGCGTGAGGACACGGAAAGTGCAGGACGGGGAGAGGAGCAGACCCACCCCTCCCCCAGACCTGTTTTCTGGTCTGGGGGTGTGACTGAGGTGAAGCCCCCCATAGGATGAGGAGTTTGGTGGAGGCAGGGGTCAGGAAAGGGCAGATCTTGCAGATGTTACGGAGGTGGAGGTTGCAGGACTTTGTGAGATTTTGGATGTGGGGAGTAAAGGAGAGTGCGGAGTCCAGGGTGACACCCAGACAGCGGGCTTGAGAGGTAGAGCATGATTTAGTTAACACTGTGAATATAAGCCTGCCCAGCACTGCAGAAAAGAACTCATTTGGGCACTTTATTCTCCTTCTGAGTTTTTTTTGGTTTTGATTCAGTTATTGAATTAGATGTGGGGATGGGTTGTTTAAAATAAAAAAATAGCGCTGAACTTATTGCCTACATTACACAGGTGATCTTGCATATCACCCATATGTATTGATTCTTTTTGCACCTATTTCCATAAAATAAAAAAGAAAGAAGAAAATTCAGTTTGCCTCCCCAGTTATTTTTAACATGTTCTTCCATCCCAGCTGGTATTATTATTATTATTATTATTATTATTATTTAGTATTCCTATAGCGCCAACATCTTCCGCAGCGCTGTACAAAGTACATAGTCTTGTCACTAACTGTCCTTCAGAGGGGCTCACCATCTAATCCCTGCCATAGTCTTGTGTCTATGTATGTATCCGTGTAGTGTATGCATCATAATCTAGGGCCAATTTAGGGGAAGCCAATTAACTTATCTGTATGTTTTTGGGACGTGGGAGGAAACCGGTGTACATGGAGGAAACCCACGCAGACACAGCGAAAACCTACAAACTCCTTGCAGATAGTGCCCTGGCTGGAATTCGAACCGGTGACACAGTGCTGCAAGGCACGAGGGCTAACCACTAAGCCACGGTATTACCAGAAAGGCTGGGGTGGGGAGCATAGGGCTTTGCTACCTGATCAGTACTAGCCTGATTATCCATTACATAGTGGAGAATCTGGAAGAGAAGAGCAGAAAACTTACAAAGCCCCCTTTTCCATGTCAAGGACAAAAGGCCTTATGTACACCTTGATACTAATTACCCACACAATACACCCCAAAACACATTATACTACTTCTCCTGAGTATGGCAATACCACATGTGTGACCCCTTTTTACAGCCTAGGTGCGCTAAGGGGCCCAACGTCCTATGAGCACCTTTAGGCTTTACAGGGGTGCTTACACTTTAGCACCCCCCAAAATGCCAGGACAGTAAACACACCCCACAAATGACCCCATTTTGGAAAGAAGACACTTCAAGGTATTCAGAGAGGGGCATGGTGAGTCCGTGGCAGATTTCTTTTTTTTTTGTCACAAGTTAGAAGAAATGGAAACTTTTTTGTTTTGTTTTATTTTTGTTTCAAAGTATCATTTTCCGCTAACTTGTGACAAAAAATTAAATCTTCTATGAACTCGCCATGCCTCTTAGTGAATACTTTGGGATGTATTCTTTCCAAAATGGGGTCATTTGGGGGGTATTTATACTATCCTGGAATTTTAGCACCTCATGTAACATGAAAGGTGCTCAGAAAAGTCGGAGATGCTTCAAAATGGGAAAATTCACTTTTTGCACCATAGTTTGTAAACGTGTCTTTTTTATCAAAGACACGTAGCACAATAAATTTGGACAAAAATGTATATAGAAATTTTACTTTATTTGACAAATTTTATCACAGAAAGTAAAAAAAAAAAATCATTTTTTTGACAAAATTCCTGTCTTTTTTTGATGAATATAATAAAAACAAAAAATCGCAGCAGCAATCAAATAGCACCAAAAGAAAGCTGTATTAGGGACAAGAAAAGGAGGAAAAAATCATTAAGGGCTTGTTTCCACTGTTGCGACGCGATTTCGCCGGCATTCCGACGCTTGTAAAAACGCATGCGGATGCGTTTCCGCATGCGTTTTTACCCGCGATTTCGCGTGCGATTTCGCATGGCAGGGTGCCATGCGAAATTAACCATGACACTGCCAGGGCAAAATAAAATTGAAAAAGGTGCGAAATCGCACGCGAAACCGCATGTAACAAACGCATGCGTTTTTACTATTAAATACATTAGCGGCGATTCGCATGCATTCCACTCGCAGGCGAATTCGTTGGCTCTTTTGTGCGTTTTTTTACCGCTGAAAAAAACGCACCTCAACAACGCTACAGTGGAAACAGGCCCATTCACTTGCATTACATGTGCGAATCTGCATGCGTTGGACGCATGCAGATTCGCGATAGTGGAAACGAGCCCTTAGATAGTAGGTTGTATGACCGAGCAATAAACCGTGAAAGCTGCAGTGGTCTGAATGGAAAAAAGGCTCTGCTCCTTAAAGAGACACTGAAGCGAAAAAAAAAAAAATATGATATAATGAATTGGTTGTGTACTATGAATAATTACTAGAAGATTAGCAGCAAAGAAAATATTCTCATATTTTTATTTTCAGGTATATAGTGTGTTTTCTAACATTGCATCATTCTCTAATATGTGCAGATTACACAACACTCTGCATTCAAAATGATTCTTTCAGAGCAGTCTGTGAACTAATGACCTCTCCTCTTGCAGATAAAAAGGAAACTGTTCACTTACAGTTGAGATAATACAATTCAGAAGACAGCCCTCTCCACGACTTTGAAAGTCGTAGAGATTAATGGCTTTTTTGCATAGAGATAACAACTGGAGTTTCTTAACTCTTCCCGTACTGGAAACAATTACACTGATGTATCTGATCTTAATGTTTTATTTCTTAGCTGTGCTACACATACAAATCATAATATCATAAAAATTTTTTCGCTTCAGTGTCTCTTTAAAGCGAACCTTAAGTCAAGTAAAAAAAATGAGATTTACTAACCTGGGGCTTCCCTCAGCCCCCAGCAGCCGATCGGTGCAATAGCAGCATAGGGGGCGATATACAGGCTGGGAACGCGAACAATCACTCGCGTTCCCATGCCTGTCGGCCGGTGACGGCCAAACCGGAAGTGCTCGCCGGCGGGTCCTGGGACATCGGAGCAGAGCTGCGAGGGCACCGATCGGCTGCTAAGGGCTGAGGGAAGCCCCAGGTGAGTAAATCTCATTTTTTTTACTTGACTTAAGGTTCGCTTTAAGGGGTAGAAAGACTGTGGTCCTCAAGTGGTTAATTGTGCTGGTCTGTCCATATAAGAGTACATTTGTAAAACATGCTTGGTGTGATTTGCCTTCTTAAAACAGAAGGTATTTGCGATAAATCAGCTTTAAGTGAACATCTGTGATTACCCACAATGCACCGCTACGGAATCTGCAAGTTATCTCTTTATGCCCCTGTAGCCAGGCTTGCATACCGAACCGTTGGTGCACAGCAGAGGTCAGGAATCTTTTTGACTGAGAGAGCCATGAACGCCACATATTTTAAAATGTAATTCTGTGAGAGCCATACAATATGTTTCAGATGTGTGTTTTTTGTAAGACAAAGTAACACTTTTAAAGTTGGCTATCAAGTGACAGGCAGCCTATTGGGCCAATCAAAGTGCAGGGATCTCGTCCTACAAAGTCACTGGACCAGACAGGGTCCAGGGTGGGACAATTGGAGCAGCTATTAGTTTTGGGGGAAGCGTGAGTAAGATAGTAGTGCACGCTACAGCAGTAGTGTGCCTATTTTGAAAATGTTACTCGCACTGCCACACTAAGCTGTGCTGCTTGAGCTGTGTAGCTTAGTGAATCAACCTCTATTTGTCTACGAGCCGGATGCAACCATCAAAAGAGCCACATCTGGCTCCCGAGCCATAGGTTCCCTACCCCTGGTGTATAGCATGCCTGTAGCTTTAAATTGTACAGTGCCACATCAACCCCACATGCAGACGGTCTGTTTCAGACTTTCGGTCCTCAGTACATGGCAGGGATTAATATGGTTCTATGCCATGGAGTCTATGGGATAGGGCTTGGACACTTAATCATATTATTTATTATCATCTTGTGATTGCCAGTGCACCTCCACTGCACGAGCAAAGTCCCGGCTTGGCTGTACTATCTTTTCTCTTGTGCTTCTCATATTTATTTTTGTATATTACGTGCTAAATAAATGCAAAACTTTTCTTCTGGGTCTTATACATTAGTGAGCCATGAGATAAATGGAAGTCAGTGAAGTTCTAAAAAGAAACAAGATAAAAGAAATGTTAAAGGCACAAAGGAAGTTTAGCTAATCAAGCCTGCTGTCTGATGAACTCTTGGTAAGCTGAAACGTAAATGAGCTATGCAGCAAGACATTGATTTAAAATCTCAAAGCATGGCCACACTTGAGTTTACATTTCCGATTGGCTTAGTCAGACTTGACTTTTTAACCCAGCGGAGATGCTGCATTCAGCTCTGACACAAGCAGTCAGATCCATTAGTCTGTCTGGATTCAAACAGTTCTGAAAGGACAAGTGGCCTGAAATACTTCAGCAATGTTGAAGACTGATTTCAAACTATAGGAAGCCAATCATTGCAATTATAAAGCTAAAGGTAGTGCAACTAGTTATTAACATTTATAGGAGCTATTAGGTTTTCAGATGAGTATCAAAGAGGAACTTCATCCTAATCAGTAGCTGATACCCCCTTTCCGACTAGAAATCTTTTCCTTTTCTCAAACGGATCATCAGGGGGCTCTGTATGGCTGATATTGTGGAAAAACCTCTCCCATGGTGTGATGTCATATCCATGATACTGACAGTTTGCTGTCTGTGAGCCTCAATGCATTGTGGGAAATAGCTTTTGCAACTGCCAAGCAAGCAGTATCTCTCTCTGTGCAAAGAACTCTCAGTAATAAACATTCTGCACAGATCACCAGGCAGAACTAAATCTGAGAGGAAAGATTTTACAATGGGCAAACACTGACTAAGTAATCTGTAAATGAATATTGTGAAAAATAAGCCGTTCAGTCAGTACGTTATTTTTGCTACAGTTCCTCTTTAAATAGCATAATAGTATGTTTGTAATTTGTTTACTAATTGAGAAGTAGCTAAACCGTTTGCAGCATTGTCCCTCAATGTGACTGTGGAGTGTTCTGCTCATATGAAACATTGTTTTGTCCTTTTCTATGCCAGGCTAGGGACTCCCTGTCTGCGTTATGTTGATGTAATCAGAATCAGACTTCACCTCAAGCATAGAGTGGCTAATGACAGACCAGGAAATACCCTACTGTGTCATTAGACAGCAGCAATCATATCAATTTCCAAAGACTTAAAAAATGTTTTTTTTTTTTTATCACATACGTTTTCTGGCATTTCCGGACTTAAAGAGACTCTGAAGTCTCATAAAATGTGGGTTTTTATTTTAAAAATCTCTTCAACATCAATGCCCTAACTAAAACGCTGCGTCCCTGCAGCTGCACGCTAACTAAACCCCCCAAACTCCCGGGCACATTGCGGGGAGCGCTTTTGCATAGAGGCAAAGCTTTGGGCTGTAGCTCTGCCTCTACAGGCGTCCATCAGCGCGGACCGCCGCCTCCGCCCGCCCCTCTCAGTTTTTTCACTGGGAGGGGCGGGGGAAGGGGTGGAGATGCGTGCGGATTGACGCGCATGGAGGCAGAGCTGCAGCTGAAAGCTCTCCCTCCAAAGCTCGAAAGTCGTGTTTTTGCTGTGGAGTTTGGGGGGGATTTAGTTAGTGTTCAGCCGCGGGGATGCTGCGTTTTAGTTAGGGCAATGATGTTAGAGATTTTTAATATAAAACCTTAATTTTAAAGACTTCAGAGTCTCTTTACAGAGTTCTCTGTACCACAATTTACCAATCAACCAATTATTGGTCTGAGCAATGCTTATGCGCTTTGGGCATGATTCACAAAGCTTTTTCACCTGTTTACCTCAATTTTCACCTTATCTATGTTACTTGTTTAAGCTCCAAAAGAGCAAAAATAAAATATATTAAGGTAAGAAAAGTAATATTGAAATTAAGTTCATCAGGGACTACTTACTTTGAGTGATTATTTTGCTTGTAAATGTGCTGAAAGGTTATTTTTATCAATTAGGTAATAAATAAGCCATTAATGAGAAGTTTTGTGAATAGAGCCCTTTGAGTCCTACAGGAAAAATGCGCTTTACAAATGTTATTTGTTTTTCTTTTCTGAAGTGCAGCAGTATGCGGATAATGTGTATTAACACCAAAGCCCACTAGATGGCAGTAGATCTCAGAAAGGGAATGATTATTAGTTTATGGGTTACAGGCAGTCTCCTACTCACAAAAGACTCGAGTTACAATTTTTCATAGATACTAAAATTGTCTCCATGTATTGTGTTTTTTGTATTACTTATTTGGTTGTTACATGTTACAGAATTGTATAAACTGTTGTAAGTAGATTAAAACAAATTAATTAAAAGTACATTGAAAGCACCCAAAAAACCTACCTATACTATCTGTCCAAATCCAGAGTTTCCCGAAAGTAAATAATTTATCCACGTTTAGCACGGGACTCAACCTAAAAACAAAATCAGCTTACAAACAAACTCCTGGAACGTAACCTCTTTGTTAGTAGTGGAGCACCTGTATATGCAGTGTTTTTGTTTTTATTACTGTAAGGGCTGGAGCCCAGTAGAAATCAGTCGCTAAGCGCCTTTTGCAGCTATTTTAGCAGCATTTTCCGGAACGATTAAAGAGACTGTAACAAAATGTTCAGCCTCATTTCTCCTATCCTACAAGTTCCTATACCTATTCTAATGTGCTCTGGCTTGCTGCAGCCTTTTCTAGTTGCACAGTCTCTCTAATATATCTAATCTTTTTTTCTTTGTCAAGCTTTGTCGACCCAGGGAGGAACAGGCTGGCTCTGCTGTAATAGGGACAAATTACAGTGGCTTGCAAAAGTATTCGGCCCCCTTGAAGTTTTCCACATTTTGTCACATTACTGCCACAAACCTGAATCAATGGACAAGGAGGATATATACAATTGTTTATTTCATTAGTTTATTTTCACTTTGGGTATCCTTCAAGTAAAATACTGGCTGCATGCAGGTTCCAAGTGGGTGAGCCTACCAAAGACAAAAGTTCAGTATGACAGCCATTCAAATTGCATTTTATGTAATAGTGATCTTACAATACATGTACAATCAATATACATTATTATGTTGAGAACTAGTCTGTGAATTGACAGTGCAGATAGTGGCTTATAATTTAAAAAGGTTGAAATGCAAACCTAAAATTATATCATATTGTTTTGAATGAATGGTGACATTTTATTTAAATCTGTGCATTTGTTTACAGGAAGATAAATGTGCAGCACCCCTTCATCCTACAGCTGCATGAAAACAAGAACGACGTGCTGTGTATCTTGAAAGAAAAGATTATAACCACCCAGAAGTGTATTATTTCTGAACATACATACACCGAGGAAAAATTTGGAGGAAAACTTGGTGTTCAAGCCAAAAAGGTGAAGGTAAGAGGAATCTCAGCTGCGCATTAGTGATACAAGTCTGTCTGTAAGGCTCTGTTCCCACTTGTGCTGGTCCTGCGGGAGTGGACAGTGTAATGTCCTGTCCAATGGTCTGGCTGTAGCATGGGGGAAGATGCATTCCCTCCATAAGCTATATGGGGAATGCATCCTCCTGCCTGGGATTATCGTGGACTGCACAGAAATGCCGTCTGCTTACTGCCACGGATCCCACCGATCTGTTGTAGTGTGACAAGGGTGAACGGCTCCTATTTATTAAATAGAAGCCATTCACTGTCCATTTAGCAGAGAACTGCAAAAAAATATCCGTTCTACACTCAAGTGGGAACAAAGCCTAAATGGCCCTGTTGCTGCAGAAGTAATTGATTATATATGGATGTTAGTATTAGGGCTGACTTGGGTGTCGCCTTAAAGGGGCAGTATTGCGAAAATAGTCCTTTTTACTTCATTACATATAAGTTATGTACAAGTGGAGTAATACTTTAAACACGTTTAGTGGCTGAACAAATGTAATTAGTACACTGGCATTACCTATTTGAAGCAAGGGAGCCACGTTAGAAGAAACATTTACTGACGCCGATTTAGACAATACCATTATGCTGTAGGAGGCAGCTAAATCAGCTGTTTGGGGTGGCATTATATTTCCCCCTTGAGACATTAGAAATAGGATCCTCCACCTTGTAACTGCACTCTCGTGCAGTTCCCCCAGCTCATGTGAGCCACGTGACGTCACCGCACTTCACAGATCCTAATGCTGCCTGCCGAGGCCCCTTCACCGCTGCTGGCAAGGACACGGACACCTATTGCTGTCCGTTGCTGTGGTTACCAGCTTTCAGCTCTGCGCAGCATTGTGTCAGCAGCACGGAGCAGCCAGGAGTTGTACAACTCCTGGCTGCTCCGTGCTGCTGCCACAATTCTGCGCAGAGCTGAAAGCTGGTAACCACAGCAACGGACAGCAATAGGTGTCCGTGTCCTGGGTGAAGGGGCCATGGCAGGCAGCATTAGGATCTGTGAAGTGCGGTGATGTCACGCGGCTCACATGAGCTGGGGGAACTGCACGAGAGTGCAGTTACATGGTGGAGGATCCTATTTCTAACGTGTCAAGGGGGAAATATAATGCCACCCCAAACAGCTGATTTAGCTGCCTCCTACAGCATAATGGTATTGTCTAAATCGGCGTCAGTAAATGTTTCTTCTGATGTGGCTCCCTTGCTTCAAATAGGTAATGCCAGTGTTCTAATTACATTTTTTCAGCCACTAAACGTGTTTAAAGTATTACTCCACTTGTACATAACTTATATGTAATGAAGTAAAAAGGACTATTTTCGCAACACTGCCCGTTTAACATACAATTGTAACTCTTGGTTGGATAAAAGTTTCAAAACTTGCATCAGGATGAAAGCACAAAGCCTGGTGCCCTGATTGGTGTAGCTGCGAGAGATGAAGGGCCATCCAGATTTACTCTGCCTTACCCTAGTCCTCATCTCATCTGGATCCTGAGCTGTGTGTGCTAACCAGACATGGAGGTTCATGTGATCATGCTATTAAATTGTGAGCTATAACTCTGGTGCCAGCTTTTCATCCTGTCAGACGTGTTTGGACTGTCTGTACAATCTATTAACAAGGTGACAGCGGGGACGTTAATGTACATGTGGGTAGCTAGCATGTTTTAAACTGTACCAGAGCTCCCGAAAAGAAAAAGTTTTATACATACCTGGTGCTTCCTCCAGCCCCGTAAGCTCGGATCGCACCCAAGCCGCTGTCTGCAGCTTCGGGAACCGGGTCCTGTCACTTCTGTCAGTCAAGGCCAGTCTACGCAGGAGAAGTGCGCCCTCTACATGTATCTCCAGCGGCTGCTACGCAGGAGAAGTGCTCCCTGCTGGAGAGATACGCAAACAGCGCATTTCTCTTACGTCAGATTGGCCGCAACTGACAGAAGTGATGGGACCCGGTTCCCGAAGCTGCAGACATCGGAGGACAGCAGCGTGGGAGCGATCCGAGCTTACGGGGCTGGAGGAAGCCCCAGGTATGTATAACATTTTTTCATTTCAGGAGCTCTGATTTACTTTAAAGAGAACCCGAGGTGTGTTTAAAGAATGTTATCTGCATACAGAGGCTGGATCTGCCTATACAGCCCAGCCTCTGTTGCTATCCCAAACCCCACTAAGGTCCCCCTGCACTCTGCAATCCCTCATAAATCACAGCCGTGCTGTGAGGCTGTGTTTACATCTGTAGTGTCAGTCTCAGCTGCTCCCCCTCCTCCTGCATATCTCTGGTCCCTGCCCCCGTCCCTTCCCTCCAATCAGCAGGGAGGGAAGGGATGCAGGCGGGGACTGGAGTTCTGCAGAAGGCGGGGAGAGCAGCAGACTGACACTATAGAGATAAACACAGCCAGCTCTGACAAGCTGTTTGTCAGTAGCGTGGATGTGATTTATGAGGGATTGCAGAGTGCAGGGGGACCTTAGGGGGGTTTGGGATAGCAACAGAGGCTGGGCTGTATAGGCAGATCCAGCCTCTGTAAACAGATAATATTCTTCAAACCCACCTCGGGTTCTCTTTAAGTAATGCACACAAAATATTGGCAGCGGTTGTTTGCAGGGAATGTCAGTCTCATTAGCACAAGTGAAAGTGCTGTTCCTGTTTTCTGTTGGGTGCAAGAATGATCCATTGGATCAAAAACCTCAGAATTTAATTACATATGTATGAGATTGTTTTTAATGGAATCGTACCTTCTCATAGCTGTAAACCCACCTTTCTGTTTTCAATTACCATGGCAACTCATTGACTTTCGGGACACAGTTTAACCCCTTGAGGACCACAGTGCTGACCCCCCCCTAAAGACCAGGCCATGTTTTGTGAAATTGGCCACTGCAGCTTTAAGGCCAAGCTGCAGGGCCGCACAGCACACAAGTGATTCCCCTCCCCCCCCCCCTTTTCTGGTTGGTGGGGTCTGATAGCCCCCCCCCCCCCCCCCATGTTTATTTATTTTTTTTAAATCAATATTTTTATTTATTTTTAATTTAACTTCCCTATTTATTTGTCATTTTCCCCCCTAACCCCCTCCCTCCCCCCAGCCGACCAATCATGGTGATCAGCTCTCATAGGCTTCAGCCTTTGAGAGCCGATCACTCTCTAGTGCCTTGGGGGGACAGCTGTATCACACAGCTGTCCCCAGTACAGTGCTGCTGTAGGTCGCAGGGCTGTACCGTCTAACGGTCTCCCTCTGAAGGCGGGGTGGAGATCTGTCTCCCAAGCACGAGATGCGTGTGCAGCCTGCGTGCGATCTCCTGCAGTAGCAGGCCCCAGGACTTGATGCCAATTGGCGTTAGGCGGTCCTGGGGCTGCTGCCGTGGTCACGCCCATTGGCGTGACGCGGTCTTTAGGTAGTTAAGGAGGTGGAACTGCTTATGCTGATGATTATGTGCCACATAAGTGGTTTACAATGAGCAGATTCTTGTCTGTGCAGGTGAACACTAGTACTATAGCTGAGAGATGGGAATCAGCATGGTTAGAAGTGAGGGGGAGGGACATTGAGGGGAGATGCACCTTGTGAGTGGCTTATAAGCCAGAGTTCCAAGGGTTTCAGTTGGCTCTGATAGGGGCTGCAGCTATATACGAATGTTGGGATCTGTTATAACGTGCGTGTGGTGGGGAATATTTCCTTTTATGTTTAGTTAGCACAGTGATCAGTTTTCCCCTGACAAAGCCACTTTGAGTGAACTTGTAGAGACTTGGTAGTGTTCAAGACAAGACACAAAACATTTATATTGTGTTTTTCTCCTGGCGCCAGAGCTGCAGCCACTAGGGCATGCTCTATGGGCAGTAGTAGTGTTAGGGAGTCTTGCCTAAGGACTCCTTACTGAATAGGTGCTGGCTTACTGAAGAGGAAAAGCCGAGGGTTTGGGGGTTTGAGGGTTAGGGTCATATTTAATTATATGGTGTACCCAAACCCACCCCGTATAAAGATACAAGCTCCTTTATAGTGAATCATTCGATTCATATGTACAGTAGCCATTTTTTTTTTTTTTTTTTTTTTTTTTAAAAGAAACAGTAATAAAAGTTACGTTGACCTATAGGGCATTGGATCCAAAAGGAGCTTTGTTCTTTTGAGTCTTTTTCCCTTGGTATTACACTGCTGATTAATTGCAGAGGTGCACTTTATAAAATCCGGCCTGTTTTATAAAAGGTCATAATTTATATTATGTTTAAACTACCACTACAATATACAATAAGGTTTTCCTAATTTGTTAAAAATGTGATGTGACCTGATTGACCAATGAGAGAGTGGAAAAATATGTTCACCCCACTTTTTAAACATTGTCTGTTGATTATTGGCATGGATTTTCACCATTCCTGTGTATAATAATATAATAATATATTCTATATATTATATATAGAACTATATACTATTATATATATTAATATACCATATTTTTTCGGACTATAAGACGCTCCTGACCATAATAATAAAAGGGGAAGAAAAAGATAGCCCCTTAAGCACCACACTAGTCAATAAGTCTCAAATGTAAATAATGAAATCTTTATTCAAATATCAAAAAGATAAAAACTGTATAAAAACATGGAACTGGGTAACCAATAAATTTGAGGCAGCTGAGCACACCTGGAAACAACGCCCCACCCGGATCAATAGGATTATCAAAGATAAACTCCGCACAGAGTTAGACATGCTCCTGATGGACAAAGTAAAGCGTCAATTGCGCTGGAGGAGACAACTATATTATTACAACGCTAATAAACCCCTAGCCCTTTTAGCTAAATGTTTAAACAATAAGCCCCTTCACTCTACCACCTTGAAAGTACGTGACGCTTCTGGCCAGATAACCGCAAATCCCCGCAGAATAGTGGACATCTTCACCACATTCCTTTCAGATCTATATACCAAGACTACCCATACTTCAGATAAAGCCATCCTTGATTTTCTAGATCAAATAAGCTTACCAAAACTTACCGCAGTCACAGCTGCTAGCCTTAGCGCACCTATCACCCCTCTAGAAGTTCTTTCTGCCATAAAAACTCTTAAGGTTAACAAAACTCCAGGCCCAGACGGCTTCACAGCACAATACTACAAAAAATTAGCAACCTCACTAGCTCCAACTTTAGCTGACTGTTACAATGAACTACGGGAAGGTATACCACCCCCTAGCTCCTTGCTATCCGCTCACATTTCCATGATCCCTAAAGTTGAACAGGACTGCCATGCACCCCACCAATTTCGCCCTATTTCCCTTATTAATGTGGATCTCAAGTTACTGGGGAAAATATTAGCTTTACGTCTAAATAGAGTCCTGCCAGATCTAATCCATCGGGACCAAGTAGGCTTTGTCCCAGGCCGCCAAGCGGAAGACAATACTAGACGTGCAGTTCTCCTGACCCACTACTTGCATTCCCATAAAATCCCAAGTGTAGCCTTGTCCTTAGATATTTTTAAGGCCTTCGACACCCTATCGTGGAATTACCTCAAACATACCTTAAGCAAATGGGGACTAGATCCCCACTTCCTGAATTGGGTTGGGGGACTGTATTCCACTCCTACAGCTTCAGTAAGATTCTCAGGCCACACCTCACAAACTTTTCCCATAAAGAGAGGAACTCGCCAGGGCTGCCCACTCTCCCCTTTACTTTTCATTTTAGCCCTGGAGCCACTCGCCTGTTTCCTACGAGATAACACTGACATCAAAGGGGTAGAGAGAGCCGGCCTGGCTCACAAACTACTTATGTTTGCGGATGACACTCTTTTGTTCCTCACACAACCTCATATTTCCATTCCTAATGCCCTCAAAGCCCTTGAACAGTTCGCTCAAATTTCTGGCCTGGAAATCAACGCGGCAAAATCTAAAGCCCTAAGTATCGCCCTCACGCCACATCTCACTACCCAACTCCGAGAGTTTTGCCCTTTCCAATGGGTTCAATCAATACCTTACCTTGGTATCACCTTGACCCCTAACTACGCCTCCCTCTTCGCAGCTAACTACCCACCACTACTTAAATCCCTGTCTTCACTAACAGACAGATGGTCCACGCTCCCGATCTCTTGGCTAGGAAAGATTAACTCAATCAAGATGACATTCTTACCTAAGCTTCTCTATTACTTCCGGACCCTCCCTGTCAAAGTGCCCCCCCATTATCTACACACTTTTCAACATAGAATACAATCTTTTATCTGGGGTCGTAAGCACCCTAGAGTCAATAAGTCAACCCTTTTCGCTCATAAACTAGATGGTGGTCTGGGGGTTCCTCAGATCAGCTCTTATTACCGAGCAGCAACTATTACTCAACTAACTCGGGTGTTCCAAACTCGTGACACTCCTCTATGGGTGTTTCTCGAGATCCCAGATAGCGCCTCTATGCTCCCAAGCACCCTCCTTTGGTTAACTCCAAAGATGCGGCCCCCCGCCCTTAGCCCTCCCATGCTCCACAGCCTTCAAGTATGGGACTCAGTCCGATACTCCTCTCATCTCCTTTCCCCTCACCTCCCTCTGCTACCTCTGGTTAATAACCCACTTTTCCCCCCAGGGCATGATAATCCGGAAGCCTTCAAATGGTGGGCGGACAACGGCCTCACCAAGGTTATGCATTTTATCAATCCTAGAGGGGTGTACAGTTGGCCAGCCCTACAAGAAACCTTTCAAGTCCCACCTAGAGAATACTTCCGTTTCTTACAAATAAGGCACTGGGTACAGTCCCTCACCCAAAATAGGGAACCCCCCTTCGATCTTACGCCGTATGAAAATATATGCCTCCACCGCCCCAATTCTAAAGGGCTGATTTCATCAATCTACTCTTTTCTAACTCGCCCGGCGCTCCCACTCACCCATGCTTATATTACTAGATGGGAATCCGATCTGTCAGACACGAGGGATCGAGAGGACTGGTTAAATATATGGAGCAGGATTTCCTGCTGCTCATCGAACTTACATACTATAGAGGCGGCATATAAGATTATGACGCGCTGGTATCTTGTTCCGGCGAGAATAGCTAAAGTGTTCCCCTCTGCCAGTCCTTTCTGCTTTCGTGGCTGTAGATCACACGGAGACATGTTACACACTTGGTGGACCTGCCCTAGGCTCACTAGATTCTGGTGCCAAGTCTATAGGCTACTCTCAACCCTCTTCCATGTAACCATCCCCAGAAATCCCTGGCAAGCCCTTTTACATGAAAAAATAGACCTGCTAACTTCATCCCAGAACAAATTGGCTTCATTCGTTTTCTCAGCAGCTACAATGACAATCGCCAAAAACTGGAAAAAACCCTCTGTCACTATTGGTGAGGTGAAATCTAGAATCAATTCTTTCATGATTGAGAAACTGACTAGCATCTTGAGGGACACCCATAAAAAATTCGAGAAGACCTGGGACCCCTGGATTCAACTAGAACACCCCCTCATGGAGAGTTCTTTGATCAGGAGGCTATGAGGCGGGACAGCCCTCTTCTTTCTCTTCCCTTTCTTTTCTCTTTTCCTTTCTCCTTTCCCTTTCCACTCTCTTCCTTCTGATTCTTCCTCTTCTACTCACACTCTCCAGCTGAGCTTACCATAGCGACCCCTGGGTCACCCGTCTATCGCTGGACGACGGGTACTAGGGTTCACAGTTTTCCCCAGCCCGAAGCTGGGTCTTCCCCCTTTCCCCACCCATATACTGATCCCAGATAGCTGGACATGGTCCTCTGGGTCACACTCTCATAAAGTTCTCTAATTATGCATTATTCCCTTGTCTACGTTATGATCATGTCATCATCCCTCCTGCCGTATGATATTTGACCAATGTTACATTTATCATCCCTTTTACTGTATGACATTTGATCAATGTTTTGTTGTCTGTTATGATACTACTTGGCCATTCTGTTAGCCTTAAAGAGAATCTGTATTGTTAAAATCACACAAAAGTAAACATACCAGTGCGTTAGGGGACATCTCCTATTACCCTCTGTCACAATTTCGCCGCTCCCCGCCGCATTAAAAGTGGTTAAAAACAGTTTTTAAAAGTTTGTTTGTAAACAAACAAAATGGCCACCAAAACAGGAAGTAGGTTGATGTACAGTATGTCCACACATAGAAAATACATCCATACACAAGCAGGCTGTATACACCCTTCCTTTTGAATCTCAAGAGATCATTTGTGTGTTTCTTTCCCCCTGCATCTCTCATGCACTGAAGTTTCAGGCTGCTCTTTTCTTCCTGCAAACAGCTTTGCCCTTGTCTGTAATTCCTCAGTATGTGAAAGCCCAGCCAGCTCAGAGAACGATGTATCCAGCTTGTAAAAGATAAGAGAGAAGCTGCTCTAATCCTAAATAACACACAGGCAGTGTGCCTAGATTGGCCTGGAAGGGGGAGTTCATAGCAGAACCACAACACTGAAGAACTTGGCAGCCTTCCAGACACAGGCTGACAAGTCTGACAAGAGAGAGATAAGTTGATTTATTACAGAGATGGTGATAGTAGAACGTGCTGCAGTAAGCCAGAACACATTAGAATAGCTTTTGGAACTTGTAGGATGATAAAAAACAGGATGCAATTTTTGTTACGGAGTCTCTTTAATGTATCTTTCAAAAATGAAAATTCAATAAAAAATTTTTGAAAAAAAAAAAAAACATGGAACTGGGGTC
Organism: Hyperolius riggenbachi; assembly: GCF_040937935.1. Lineage (NCBI taxonomy): Eukaryota > Metazoa > Chordata > Amphibia > Anura > Hyperoliidae > Hyperolius > Hyperolius riggenbachi. The sequence continues at coordinate 97,074,954 of NC_090650.1, read as the reverse complement.
TCAAATGGTATAAATGTGCATAAATCATCCAGAAATGGCCAAATTTAAAGTACCATAGAATATTAAACAAATAATGAGCCTCTCACTGCCACAAAAATTATTTATGTGAATAGATTGGTTAATCACAGCGTAAAAAAACATAAAAAATGCTGAAAATGTCATTTTTATACAATACACCAGTATACAAAGGACCTAAACCGACCTACAAAAATATTGATTGTGACAATATACTAGTGCTAAGGAATAAGATGAGGTGAAAAAAAGGGTATAATTGTGGGTGTGATAAAATTGATGGTATTATACCACCTGGATATGGCACATGTATATGCTCAATAAAGGATGAAGTGCGGCAATGAGATACAACATGAAAGTGCAAAAGCGTGCAATTAATAATATTATTGTAACAGAATAATCACAATAATAAGGCAAGAAGTGTGCCGAAAACGCACAATGAGGTAGGAGGGAGAGAAAATACAGCAAGGTATGAACGCTGGACTCACCGGGAGCGTGGCAAAAGAGGCTGCAGAGACCCCAGATCGCAACCTTAGTGCACCTCGCGGGAACACCGCCCGCTTCTGAGGAGGCCAGGGCCTAGCAGACGCAGTAGCCCACGCCAGATCCAGTCACCAAAAACAAAACGAAGCTGCGGCAGGGGACCTGAGGCTCGTATAGTACTGTTTCAGGCACAGATCGACTTCATGGGGCCGGTAGAAGCCCCAGGTAAGTAAAACGTTTTCCCCCCCAGGCTTAATTTTCCGTTTAAACTCCATCCACCACTCGGTAAACAACCTGCACAGGATAAAACATTGCCGCAATGTCAATCATTTAATACATTGCTTTATAAATAACAAAGATTTCTGAAAGTTTTTCACAACCTTTCTCTTTCATGCATCTGTTCAATAAATTCCAATTACCACCCCAAATTCATATTATGTTATGGCAACCACCTTCTCTAGAATCACCTCCTCACACTTAGAGGATTTCTCATGAGCCTCTCCCCTCCTTTGGAACACCCTTTTACTATACATTTGCCACTACTCCACTCAGGTTGTTTGAACGCAGCCTAATGGCCCATACTCACGGGCTACAATTGTCGCCCCAATTGTCACCCGTGAGTATGAGGCGCAACACGGGGGCGCACCCCGAACCGTCGCTCGTCGCTGCTGTTGCCAGGCGATTGGCGCGGTCAATCGCCTGGTGACAGTTGCGGCCGCAACTGTCGCTAGTCCGTGTGGGTATGCGGACTAGCGACAGCAACAAGCAGGGAATACCTTGAGCTTCCGGCGGGGGAAGGAACAACAGCGACAGCTTCCGCTGCATCAGTTGCCAGGGCCCTCCGCCGTGTGTATGCGGAGGGACCTGGTGACGAGCTGTCGCCGGCCTGTCGCGCACACGCTCCCGTGTGCTAGCGACAGGCCACAAATGTAGCCCGTGAGTATGGGCCATTAGAAGCTACCTTTTCAGGCAAAGCTATATGTGCAGGCACACTGAGGCCATTATCCAATTTCCTGCAGAATGTGGAACTCGTCAACAATCCACATACAGCTGGCTCACTACCCCACCTTGTATTCCCTCCCTATCCCCTTAGATTGTAAGTCGGCAAGGGAAGGGTTCCCTCACCTACTGTTCTTTGCAGCTGCTGTTCCTTTATTGTAGAACATTTTGTATCAATTGTTATACTTATGTTGTACTTCCTTTGTATTATGCACCCATATTTTGTAAATCTATTGTCAAGCACTCTGGAAGATGATGGCGTAATACAAATCAGTAATATGACCAGAATACAGTGATATGAAGTGTCTAGCTAGCAGCTCATTAAAAATCTGTACAGTAGAATTTTGCTATAATAAACCCTAATATAGTAATCCTCAGGATCTAAAAAACCCAGTACTCGGGTCCCAGAAAATGCGTCTGTATAAATACATAATATATGCCCAATTCTGATATAGTAAACATCTGAATATAGTAAACTCAGGTCCCTGCAAATGCTTCTGTATAAATATGCAATGTATGACTAATTCTGATATAGTAAACATCCGATATAGTAAACTACTTTTCCTTGGAGTTAACTATAAATATTCTACTGTAATATCCATAGGAAGAATAGTCCTTACACAAAGAAGAGAATAAACCAGTAGCAAAGAGATCTGCTCAGTGAGCAAAATCCTGTTGGAGGCAACAAACGGTTAACAGAACAGGCTAGTCTCTTGTAAAAAGTCCTGTTAAATTCTGTCCTTGATTATTAAAGGTGGTAATAAATCTCAACTGTCCTTGTGATGAGGGAGAGTTTTTTTCAAAAGGGCATTCCTATCAGACATCCTAGCTCTCTTGTAATAATTCTTGTAGGATAACCACGGTCCTCCAGCCGCACAGTGAGAGAACTGGTAATTGTTACAGAAAATTGGAATATGTGGTACAGTCTGTGTAAAGACCAATCTGCAAATGATGCTGGATGTCTGTCTGCTTTTTGAAGTTACACACCATTTACTGCTGTATGTTTCCTATGTAATTCTAGAGATAATCTGCCAATAATTCCAGAAATACCCTGCCAATAATTTGAGATGCCCTGCTATCTGACAGGAGATGTTTGCTGCCTCCAGCAGGACTTTGCTGGATTTCTATGAAAAAACTGTTGTTCCTACGGAACATTTTTCTCTTGATTGTATTGTTTGAAAAGTTGAACCAATCCATCATACACTGTTCAGTCTCCCCCCCCCCCCCCCCCCAAAAAAAAAAATCTATCACGACAGCCAATAGTTCATTATTTAAAAATATTAAGACATTTGATCTTTTTTCTAGCTCTGAAAAGAAAACTCACTTTTTTTTGAATCACCTTTACTTAAAATAATAAGAGAATCAATTGTTTTGGCTGTATTGTACTACCTTTACTTTGGTGGCTTAAGGAGCACCTACTCAATATTAGATATTTGGCTGTATTGTTTTAGCTGATATCTGTTTCAGTGAGTGCTAACAAGTGGCAAAGAAAATTGACTTTTGGTTGTAAAAGTACATTCTTCAAGTATACATTCTATTCCTGCTCAGACTTTTGGCAACATGTGTGGACCAGGACCATTGCTTCAACAGTATCTCACCATAAAAGATCTGCTAGCATGAAGATCTTTACCCTTTCACCATTAGGTGGCATGATTTGCTCACTTTTCATAAATGCTTAGGATTCTGGGAGAAACATTTCTTCTTAAAGTGTATGTGGGTGGTTGGGTGTGTTTGTATGTGTTTAGAAATATCTGTGGCCTCACTGTTAAAGGACAACTATCAATAACAACAATTTTTAATGTGGTTTATTGGGGAAAACATTGCAATTAGTATTCAGGAGGCTTTATTTCAGCACATAACTTTTTTGTCACCTTTTAAAATCATCCTTTATTCCTCACACAGCATGACTTAACCATTTCCTGCACATGGGGGGGGGGGGGGGAGGGGTGCTATCATGTTATGCCCTAATAAATGGAGGCTGCCATATTTATTTTCTTTTAAATAATACCGGTTGCCTGGCAGCCCTGCTGGTCTATTTGGCTGTAGTAGTGTCTGAATAAGACCAGAAACCAGCATGCATCTAATCTTGTCAGATCTGACTATAATGTCAGAAACACCTGATCTGCTGCATGCTTGTTCAGGGTCTATGGCTAAAAGTATTAGAGGCAGAAAATCAGCAGGGTAGCCAGGCAACAGGCATTGCTTAAAAGGAAATAAATATGGCAGCCTCCATAGCCCTCTTACTACAGTTGTCTTTTAAAACATAGCCCTGAATCCCATCGCTTTGAAAATTTTGATTTTGGCAAATTGCAATTGCGATAGTGAACTTATGGCCGTAGGCATTCATTAGCCTAGCGCTTTGGGAATCGCCCGTGATTCTGCAAAAGCACAAATTGTGACTGAATACACTACAGTGGGTCCTAGGCCTAACTGGGTTCCCCTCACAGCATACTGGAGAGTCCAAAGAAGAGAGAGAAGAGCTGATTGGAGGAGATGCCAGACAGCCAGAAGTGCTGTACTATAACCAGAAATCATGGATATGTGTAAACACTACTCCTAACTAGCTGCTTGTTATGTTACAATGCTTCTAGCTATCTACAGCAGGCTTTCTCAACCAGTATTCCCTGGAACCCCAGGGTTCCTTGAGGACTCTGCAGGGGTTTCTTGGCATTTCCCCCCATCGTGGTCGGAAGTATTATAAAGCAAACTATAATAGGTAGAAGTGTAACAAGAAGCACTAAATTGGGGGCTTAGGAGACAATAGAATTAGTGACAGTGTAATAGGGGGTAGTGAAATAAATAGCCACACATACTTTTAAAGACCATGCCTTCTGCAAAATAAACGCAGGGGCTCCTCGAGACCAAAAAATTGTTTGCAGGGGTTCCTTGAGATCCAAAAGTTATTTGCAGGGTTCCTCCAGGGTAGAAAGGTTGAGAAAGGCTGATCTACAGCATCTGTAACTTCCTGAATGCCTCTGTGATCTATATGAGGAGTGATGACACATTGTCGGAAACCTTCTAACCCCTTTCCACTACCTGTAGAATTTTCTTTCAGCAAGATGATGACTAGAGTATACACTGAGGAGGTGATAGTAACCCCCTTGTGCAGAAAATGGTTTAGTCTGTTAGATCCCTCAGTTTCTGTATCTGAAAATGATGAAATAATTTTAAAGCAAAGACAGAGTATTTAGAAATACATTGCTCCTAGTATTAGTGGCAAGTTGTTTTTATTGATCGTTGTCTTTTATGTTGTTTTTAAGATGGCAATTGTGCGCTTGTTGGCACAGCACAGGTCTAGTAGTGAGGCTGGGTAAATCATGCGAAAAGTGAAGGTAGAGATGCAATTGGCAAGGCTAGTAGTATTGATGAAGAAGCACTCCGTAGGGTTGGGTAGGTGGTAAGAGGAGAAGATGAAGAGAGGATGTTGTAAGAAGGGAAAATGAATAACTGTAGGTATTAGTGAGGCTATACTTGCTGCATACTCAGCAGCCTTACCATCTTTGGGTTAAGGCTTAATGGTCTGTCATCCGACTGCAAACCAGACTTCTTGACCCATCATCTCACCCTTGTGACCTTGTGTCTGGACTTTGTATTGGTTATATAATTATGATGGGAGGCGCAACACTGGCTCACCTCAGAGGCAGCTTTTGAAAAAAACGAAGCTCTGGAATTTTTTGTCTACCTTGAAATGAAGGTCATGGCTTGGATCTAGACTCCCAGGAAAGGTCATGCACTTCAGGGGAACTGTGATAGTTCATTGACATTTTAGGCCATAGTCTAAACAGGTTGATGGAGAGTTTCAGTGTTGGGTTCTTGCAAAGGCCATGGAAGAGGTAAATCCACCCATAATTATAGGTTTCACTAACCCCTTGCTGTCACCCTAGCTGTGCAAGAAGGCTGGATTTTGTTCTCACTTTAAGGAATAATTCCAATTTAAATGCTAAATCACTTCCAGAACTAACTTACCGTTGGAGCAACCTAGGAGAGTGGCTAGTGCTGAATGAGTATGCATGTTGCCCCTTCAGATTTCCACTTAAACTGATGAAACTCCTCGGACACAAGATACAAAACATGAAGTCAAGTTATTGAGACAGCTCTCTTCATTTTATTATATCTAGCGAGCTGCCACCTGCACAATTTGGTATGACGTGCTTCTGTGATTCATAAAGTTATGTCACTCCTTAAGTATCAAAGGACCTTGTGCCGTTAAATCACTTCCACAGCTAACTTACCCTTGGTGCAGGGAGAGAGCCTAGGGCTGGATGATTTTACAGAGTCCAACGTTCGCCCCTTCAGATAGTAAACCTGTAGCTAATACATTTCACAGAGCCACGCCAATCCAACATACATACAGCTTGTTTCAGACTTTTCGGTGCTCATCAGTGCATGGCATGGTTTGATATGACTCTGTGGACAAGGGTTTGGACCACTACTAAGAAATACTCAGACAGCTCATGGTGACCCAGAACTACCTGAAAGGTATAAAGGGCTTTGAGTTGATCTTCAGACTAATTAAAAATTCTTAGAGGTGTCCTGTAAAAGAGAGTTATAGTTACCTGCACTGTCTTGTCCCGCAAAGTTGTCCTGAAGGCCCCGCATCATCCGACTTTTGGCGTTTGGCCCCGCCTACCCTCCCTACCTGGAGAAAAACGTCAAGATATGTACTGCAGTAAATATCTTGGCATTATATCTGAGGGGAAGGTGGGCGCCACGCCAAAAGTCGGGTGATGCGGGGTCTTTGAGGCGGTTTTGGTGGGAGAAGGCAGTGCAGGTAACTATAACTTTCTTTCACAGGACACCTACTAGATTTTTAAATTAGGCTAGTGATCTACTTTAAAGAGACCACACATTTCACATGAAGCATAACCCCTGAATATACAAAGAAAGATGTAACAAATGGAGTAAGGATCAGTGGTAAACTAGGAAGAGAAATGGGCAAAAGGGATCTGTGATGGTGGAGTGGGATTAGAAAGACACAGAAGAGATCACTGCAATAGGCTGGATTAACAGCACAAATCCCGATTAGATAGGCTGTTCCTCTTGTATGCTTTTAACAGCTTATGGTATCTAAGACATTATGTCGACTGCTCCTTTTTTTCTGGCTGCCATTCCAATGAGCAGATGTGGCATCCAGTATCGCAGACGGTTGTTTGCTGAAATAGTCCCCGCTGTCCTTGTTTCAGTAGACATTCCCTATTTACCATTGAATTGCTGTATACTTGCCCAGGGCAAGTCCATTCCATTCTGGCTGAGATTTCCATAGAGAAACAAACCTGATAATAGAGAAACTGACCTGCCACTTGTGTGAAAAGTTCTGCCCCAGGGCATTGAGTACTTGTCACAGTAAAAAATTATTGGGTGTGACAATTGTTCTTTTTGGGGCCAATGCTCAAAGGAACAGGTTGATATGTACTGGATCACCAACCATATTGTACATCTCTGGCTACTTACAATTTTCTGGTTTTGGATTTAGTGCTGTCTTGACATATACGTGCCAAATAAGGGATGATCTTGTACAATGGACTCGATGTAATGCAGAAATACTGTTTCCAAGTTTCTATTTATTTATTTTTTGCCATTAGTAAAGGTGGCTGCACCCTCTCTGTTAGGACACCCTGGAACTGACCACCATTTTACCATCTCATGCACAACTTCCCTTCCCCTATTGTCCTATCAAATCAAACCAAAGATAGCTTTATTGGCAAGCTTCAATACAGGCATTGCCAAAGCAGGGGGAATGGGGGACGTGGGATATGGTGGGGTAGGGGTGCAGTGGGTTAGCAGTTCATGGACATTTTTTTTCTTCCCTTATTCCTTAACCCTTTAGATTGTAAGGCCGATTGGCTAGGGCTTTCTTTCCTCTTTGTCCCTTAATGCTGTGTAACGTGGTTGCTTATCTTCCACCATTATATAAAAATCTGTAATTGATTTGTTCACTGCATAAGCTGTAATCCACCATTGTCTTGTACTGTTAAATGTAACTGTATTGTTTACATGTATTGTTATTATTATTATTATTATTTAGTATTTATATAGCGCTGACATATTACGCAGCGCTGTACAGTGTGTGTGTATATATATATATATATATATATATATCTTGTCACTAACTGTCCCTCAAAGGAGCTCACAATCTAATCCCTACCATTGCCATATATCTATATTATGTAGTGTAAGTACTGTAGTCTTGTGGCAATTTTTAGGGGGAGCCAATTAACTTATCTGTATGTTTTTGGAATGTGGGAGGAAACCGGAGTGCCCGGAGGAAACCCACGCAGACACGGAGAGAACATACAAACTCTTTGCAGATAGTGCCCTGGCTGGGATTCGAACCAGGGACCCAGCGCTGCAAGACAAGAGCGCTAACCACTACGCCCCCGTGCTGCCCCCTTGTATTCTGTTGTACAGTGCCACAGAAGATGCTGTCGCCATATAAATCGTAAATATTAATAATGGTACACAGTACAATTACTCTTTCATTGTCCTGCTCCTGCATGGTATCAGGACAAAGGTCAGCACCACCAATAGTAATGATAAAATCAGTATAGAAAGTGCATTGTCTCCGCATGAGAAATATTCGCCTGTCAGAGAGGAACAGAGGTGTGTGAGGGGAAAACAGGGGGGAAAGAGGCTTCAGCCAATCAGGCTGCATTAGTTAAGTCTGAGGGGAAGTAGAGAGGCAAAAAAGGACCACCCAGCATGCCCTGCAACTTCCTTTTTGTGTACCAAATTTTGTGTGTACCAAATAAGAGTCAGGTAAACTGGGGAATGATCATTTATCAACAAGAAAAGTAATAGTGATTTTAACTTTTGGATTGCCTGGTTATCCTCATTACTTGTTTATCAGATAAAAATAAAGAATTGATTTTTGATTTTTGATTTTATGCCCGACAGTTACACTTTTTAAAGGAGTTCCGTGGAGTTCTATAATAAACATAAACAGACACTTACCTGGGGCTTCTATCAGCCCCATGTAGCTGTAATGTCCTGCGCCGTCCTCCTCCGATCACTCCTTCCCCGCCGCCAGTCCCAGTCTAATTACTTGTCACGCACCCATGCGCGCTCCCGCTCGTGTCTCCGGGAGCTTACTGCACAGACACAGTACAAGAAAACCTTGTACTGCGCCTGCGCAGTAAGCTCCCGGAGACGTGAGCGGGAGCGCGCATTATTCATCTTCTTAGATGAATCATTGCCCAGTGCCGGCGGCGGGAAACGAGTGATCGGAGGAGGACGGCACGGGACATTACAGCCAGAGGGGGCTGATAGAACCCTCAGGTAAGTGTCTGTTTATGTTTATTGAAGGACTCCACAGAACACCTTTTAAAGGAGATTTGATTAGCATGTATAAATACATCAGAAGACAATATAAAAGCTGAACAGATGAGCTTTTTGTCCCAGGGCTTGTGCAAAGGACTAGGAGGTGTGCTCTGTGCAAGGGGGGAAAAAAACTTTTGCCATTTGTTTAGAAAAGGGTTATTTACAGTAAAAGTAATTAACATGTGGAGTGTATTACCACAGGAACTAGTTAAGGCAAATTTTATATCTAGGTTTAAAGGACGCTTGGATGCTTTCCTTGTATTGATGGACATCCATGGATATAATTACTACAGAAGTTAATTCTCGGCAATACTGATCCAGGGATATTATCTGATTGCCATCTGGAGTGAGGAATGATTTTTTTCCCCTTTTAGGGCTAATTGGTACATGCCTTGCAAGGGTTTTTTGTCTTCATCTGGATCAACTGAGATATGTGAGGGAGCAGGCTAGTGTTCTACCACAGTTTCTAGCTGGATGATGGAAGTATGTGTTTTTTCAACCCAACTTACTATGTAACTTTGTGCACTAAACTTAAAATCACCTGTAGGGTCCTTCACTCAATAAAAATGCTTGCGGCTTTTAGCAAATTTTTTGTTTTGTTTTTTTCTTGAGATTGTGTGCATTTCAGTGTTTTTTTTTAATGATCAATTTGTGGGGTTTTTTTTGTGCATTTTCCATGGCTACTCCTGTATTTTCTGATTGAAATATTTTTTTCTGATGAAATATTATGGCCTGCACAGTTGTACTTCTGAATTCTGACCACTGCAGATCACAGAGCGAAGGTGCCCATACACCCATTGATTTTCCTATTCGATTCTCTACAGATTCTATCACTTTTATCGAATTGGATAGAAATCGGTTCCTTTTATGACTAAATATAATTCGAACATTTTATCTATTAAAAGTATAGATGGCTCACCGCAGTCACAGCTGCCAACCTTAGCGCATCTATCACCCCTCTAGAAGTTCTTTCTGCCATAAAAACTCTTAAGGTCAATAAAACCCCAGGCCCAGACGGCTTCACAGCACAATACTACAAAAAATTAGCAACCTCACTAGCTCCAACTTTAGCCGATTGTTACAATGAACTACGGGAAGGCATACCGCCCCCTAGCTCCTTGCTATCCGCTCACATTTCCATGATCCCTAAAGTTGAACAGGACTGCCATGCACCCCACCAATTTCGCCCTATTTCCCTTATTAATGTGGATCTCAAGTTACTGGGGAAAATACTAGCTTTACGTCTAAATAGAGTCCTGCCAGATCTAGTCCATCGTGACCAAGTAGGCTTTGTCCCAGGCCGCCAAGCGGAAGACAATACTAGACGTGCAGTTCTCCTGTCCCACTATTTACATTCCCATAAAATACCAAGCGTAGCCTTGTCCTTAGACATTTTTAGGCCTTTGATACCCTTTCGTGGAATTACCTCAAACATGCCTTAAGCAAATGGGGACTAGATCCTAACTTCCTGAATTGGGTTGGGGGACTGTACTCCACTCCTACAGCTTCAGTGAGATTCTCAGGCCACACCTCACAAACTTTCCCTATAAAGAGAGGAACTCGCCAGGGCTGCCCACTCTCCCCTTTACTTTTCATTCTAGCCCTAGAGCCACTCGCCTGTTTCCTACGAGACAACACTGACATCAAAGGAGTAGAGAGAGCCGGCCTGGCTCACAAACTACTTATGTTTGCGGATGACACTCTTTTGTTCCTCACACAACCTCACATTTCCATCCCTAATGCCCTTAAAGCCCTTGAACAGTTCGCTCAAATTTCTGGTCTAGAAATCAATGCGGCAAAATCTAAAGCCCTAAGTATCGCCCTCACGCCACATCTCACTACTCAACTCCGAGAGTTTTGCCCTTTCCAATGGGTTCAATCTATACCTTATCTTGGCATCACTCTAACCCCTAACTATGCCTCCCTCTTCGCAGCTAACTACCCACCACTTCTTAAATCCCTGTCTTCACTAACAGACAGATGGTCCACGCTCCCGATCTCTTGGCTAGGAAAGATTAACTCAATCAAGATGACATTCTTACCTAAGCTTCTCTATTACTTCCGGACCCTCCCTGTCAAAGTGCCCCCCCATTACCTACGCACTTTCCAACATAGAATACAATCTTTCATCTGGGGTCGTAAGCACCCTAGAGTCAATAAGTCAACCCTTTTCACTCATAAACTAGATGGTGGCCTGGGAGTCCCCCAGATCAGCTCTTATTACCGAGCAGCAACTATTACTCAACTAACTCGGGTGTTCCAAATCTGTGACACTCCTCTATGGGTGTTTCTCGAGATCCCAGATAGCGCCTCTATGCTCCCAAGCACCCTCCTTTGGTTAACTCCAAAGATGCGGCCCCCCGCCCTTAGCCCTCCCATGCTCCACAGCCTTCAAGTATGGGACTCAGTCCGATACTCCTCTCATCTCCTTTCCCCTCACCTCCCTCTGCTACCTCTGGTTAATAACCCACTTTTCCCCCCAGGGCATGATAATCCGGAAGCCTTCAAATGGTGGGCGGATAACGGCCTTACCAAGGTTATGCATTTTATCAATCCTAGAGGGGTGTACAGTTGGCCAGCCCTACAAGAAAACTTTCAAGTCCCACCAAGAGAATACTTCCGTTTCCTACAAATAAGGCACTGGGTACAGTCCCTCACCCAAAATAGGGAACCCCCCTTCGATCTCACGCCATATGAAAACATATGCCTCCACCGCCCCAATTCTAAAGGGCTGATTTCAACAATCTACTCTTTTCTAACTCGCCCGGCGCTCCCACTCACCCATGCTTATATTACCAGATGGGAATCCGATCTGTCAGACACGAGGGATCGAGAAGACTGGTTAAATATATGAAGCAGGATTTCCTGCTGCTCATCGAACTTACATACTATAGAGGCGGCATATAAGATTATGACGCGCTGGTATCTTGTTCCGGCAAGAATAGCTAAAGTGTTTCCCTCTGCCAGTCCTTTCTGCTTTCGTGGCTGTAGATCACACGGAGACATGTTACATACTTGGTGGACCTGCCCTAGGCTCACTAGATTCTGGTGCCAAGTCTATAGGCTACTCTCAACCCTCTTCCACGTAACCATCCCCAGAAATCCCTGGCAAGCCCTTTTACATGAAAAAATAGACCTGCTAACTTCATCCCAGAACAAATTGGCTTCATTCGTTTTCTCAGCAGCTACAATGACAATCGCCAAAAACTGGAAAAAACCCTCTGTCACTATTGGTGAGGTGAAATCTAGAATCAATTCTTTCATGATCAATGAGAAATTGACTAGCATCTTGAGGGACACCCATAAAAAATTCGAGAAGACCTGGGACCCCTGGATTCAACTAGAACACCCCCTCATGGAGAGTTCCCTGATCAGGAGGCTATGAGACGGGACAGCCCTCTTCTCTCTCTTCTTTTCCTTCTCCTCTCTTCCTCTCTTTTTCCTTCTCCTTTCTCTTTCCACTCTCTCCCTTCTGAGTCTTCCTCTTCCACTCACACTCTCCAGCTGAGCTTACCATAGCGACCTCTGGGTCGCCCGTCTATCGCTGGACGACGGCACTAGGGTTCACAGTTTCTCCCAGCCCGAAGCTGGGATTACCCCCTCTCCCCATCCATATACTGATCCCAGATAGCTGGACATGGTCCTCTGGGTCACACTTTTATAAAGTTCTCTAATTATGCATTACTCCCTTGTTTACGTTAGGATTATGTTATCATCCCTCCTATCGCATGATATTTGACCAATGTTACATTTATCACCCCTTCTACTGTATGACATTTGATCGATGTTTTGTTGTCTGTTATGATACTATTTGGCCATACTGTTAGCCTTAATGTATCTTTCAAAAATGGAAAATTCAATAAAAAAATTTTGAAAAAAAAAAGTATAGATGGGACACAAGGAAAATCTAGATTGATAGAGACAGGAGTGCCAGTAGATCGACTGCCCCAAAGCATTGAACACTGGAAGTGCTATCATCAAGGACACCCTCTAGGTAATAACCCTGAAATTGCAAAAAAAAAAAAAACCAAAACCCCACATTTTTATTATTGGCATTACGTTTTACATTGCGATTCCGTTGACTTGGATTGCAAAACGCTTTTTAAAATGCACGCGCAATTGAAATGTGGCAATGGATCGGGTATCAGGCAGCACGGTGGCATAGTGGTTAGCGCTCTTGCCTTGCAGCGCTGGGTGCCCGGTTCGAATCCCAGCCAGGTCAATATGTTCTCCCCCTGTCTGCATGGGTTTCCTCTGGGCACTTCAGTTTCCTCCCACATCCCAAAAACATACAGATAAATTAATTGGCTTCCCCTAAATTGGCCCTAGACTATGATACATACCCTACACGATACATACATAGACATATGACTATTGTAGGGACAAGATTGTGAGCCACTCTGAGGGACAGTAAGTGACAAGACAATAAATTCTTTACAGCGCTCCGTAATATGTCGGCGCTATATAAATACTTGAATGAATAATAAATAAATAATGGAAAAGGGTCACTGCTATATTTACGTTATATTTGCCCTGTCCTTGCGATTCACAAAACGCATGCGATCAGAAAAACAGACGCAGCTGGTGGAAAAGGGCCTGTAGAGGCCAAATCTAAAACTCCTTCCCAAAGATGCATTGTATCGGTGCAGACTCCTAATTTTTTTATTTCACTGATCACTTCTTCCCTGGTGCTCCTGGGACAGCAGTGAAGATCTATATGCATCTTCCAAGATAGCTGCCACCTCCTATCCCTTCTAGTAGGTCAGTGCTATTGTTATTGTTATTTAGTATGTGTATAGCGCCAACATTTTCTGCAGCGTTGTACAGAGTATATTGTCTTATCACTTTCCTCATAGGAGCTCACAATCTAGTCCCTTCCCTAGTCATATGCCTATGTCGTGTAGTGTATGTATCATAGGCTAAGGGGAAGCCAAATTAACTTCTGCACATGTTTTTGGGATGAGAAAACCAGAGTGCAAGGATGAAACCCATGCAGACACGGGAGAACATACAAACTCTGTGCAGATAGTACCCTGGATGGTATTAGAACCGGGAACCCAGCGCCAGGGTCGGATTTAGGGGCAGGCCTCCAAGGCCACTGCCTAGGGCGGAAGATCACTTGGGGCGGGAGGAGAGCCACCCGCAACATCTTTCTACAGCCTGCCGTTCAGCCGCCCGCTGTACAGCCGCCCGCTTTGCACACTATAGCTTGTCCTTGTGTGCGCAGTAGGCGGGCGGCTACAGATCAGTCAGGAACCAGATCAGCTGATCTGATCAGCTGATAGAAAGGCAACAGCCAGACGCAGCGACCAAACGTGAGAACTGGGAAGGAACAGCGTCTGCTGCACGGAGGTCTCGCCACGTGCTGGGGCTGACAGATCAGAAACCCCCAAGGCGCAGCAGGCAGAGCCATCTCCGTGCACAGATTAAAAGAAGCACGGCAGCGGTTTGTCCCTTCTCCCTTCTAAAGCCCCAACAACGAAGCAGGAAGGAGGAAGACAGTGATAGCACGGCGGGGGAGGGAGAGAGAGATCAGCTGATTAGCTCAGCTCGACGGGACTGGACTGGAGCTCGCATGATGGGGAGAAGCAGTGTTCTGTGTCTGTGTGCAGCCTTCCACGGTGCACAGAAGAGAGGATGATCAGATTCCTGACATTCCTAAACTTCTGCAGCTGTCATTGCATGCTTGTAAGTATTTGCTGCTGGTGTGACTGCATGCGTGTGTGTACACCCCCCCCCCCCCCCATCCAAGGTAGTATTTGCCCCCTCAGCATGTCCTCCCACTCCATAGAGCCACCACAGCTGCCAGTATTCCCATCCCCCACTATAGGGTCACCACAGCTGCCAGCATTCCCATCCCCCACTATAGGGTCACCACAGCTGCCAGCATTCCCACCCCCACACTATAGGGTCACCACAGCTGCCAGCATTTCCATCCCCCACTATAGGGTCACCACAGCTGCCAGCATTCCCATCCCCCACTATAAGGTCACCACAGCTGCCAGCATTCCCATCCCCCACTATAGGGTCACCACAGCTGCCAGCATTCCCATCCCCCACTATAGGGTCACCACAGCTGCCAGCATTCCCATCCCCCACTATAGGGTCACCACAGCTGCCAGCATTCCCATCCCCCACTATAGGGTCACCATAGCTGCCAGCAAGCCCCACCCCCTGTATAGAGGCACTACAGTTCCAAGCATGCCCTTCCTCCATATAGTATTGGGTATCCCCTAGGGCTGGCTGGTGTGGACCCCCTGGCCTCCCCCAAAGTGATTAGTGATCCCCTGGAGCCTCTGCAGCGTATTCACAGAGGAGCGCATTTACCTGTCTGGCCTGCTTCTCTGTGCTCTATCTTCCTTTATGTCCCTAGCCCAGCAGCATGAGTATGTACATGCCACCAAGTCACGGAATTTAGGCTTCTACAATGATGAAGCACATAGATGGGGGAGCACACTGGCTGGACAGTTGAATGCACTCCACTGCAAATACAGGGACCCCGGGGGACCACTATTCACATTAGAGGGGACCCAGCAGCCAGCTCTGTGGCCCTCGGGGACAACCCAATATTCTATGGAGACTGAGGCATGCTGGGAACTGCGGTGCCTCTGGAAGGGAAGAGGTGTCATAGGAGCTGTGGTGCCTCTGTGGAGGGGTAGGGGCATGCTGGCAGCTGTGGTTCCTCTATAGAGGGGGACATGCTGGGACCTGATTTAAGTTTGCCCTTATGGAAACACCTGTCCTGGTTAGCCCCTCAATTCTCACCTTACCCTCAGGGGCGTAGCAATAGGGGTTGCAGAGGTAGCGACCGCATCGGGGCCCTTGGGCCAGAGGGGCCCCGAAGGGCCCTCCCTCAACTACAGTATTAGCTCTCTATTGATCCTGTGCTCATAATAATAACTTCAATAGATACTTTGAATAGTGGTAATCCTTAACAAACTGTTTCCCATCCTTCTCTTGCACCTCTGACACTGTAGTTGCCCTTGGCAGGTTTTGGTGCGCCGTATCAATTGTTACGTATAGAGTGCTTGGGGGGCCCCATTGTAAAACTTGCATCGGGGCCCACCGCTCCTTAGCTACGCCACTGCTTACCCTGGCTGACTTGATCACTCTGATCTCCCCCTCAGTTCTGGCTGCCTCCTCTATAACTTTTTCCCTCACCCCCTACCTCACTGATATCTCCTTGCCCTGACCAGCTCTTCAGTTACTGCTCCTCTCCACCCTTACAAACCCCCTTGCTTGAGGTGACCTCTGCATCCTCAATTCTAAATGCCTCTCTGCATTTTTACATCTCCTCTAGTTGACCTCCTAAAATTCTAGCTGCCTACTTCCTTTCACACACACGCTGGCAAACCTGAAACGCATAAAATAAACAAATTGATGCTTAGCTAATGGGAAGCCTCTGGATGGTTTAGAGGTTTCCCATAGCTTCCTGTACCCCACCGTTCCAGTGCTGTATCCCTCTCTGTTCAAATAGGTTTTTTCAGTGTACAAGTGTGACCGTATTTGAACTGGGAATGCACAAGTAAGGTCTGCACATGCCCAGTAAAATTAAGTGCTTGTGCACAGAGGAAAAATGCTAAGCGCCCTAGTTCTACTGGGCATGTGCAGACCTAACTGATGACCATGCTTGCATAATGAAGTAATTTATTCAATCAGAGAGGAACCCAGTCCTGAAATGGTGTGACGCAAGAAGATTTATTTTGTTACGGATCTGTGTTTGCTGGGGGAGGGGATTGTGTTTTGCACTTGTGTATTGATTGGAAGGGGGGGGGGGGGTGCTGCTGCTGTTAGTTGGAGGGGGCGGATGGTGACAGTGGGCCTTGGGCGGTAAAAAGTACAAATCCGGCCCTGCCCAGCGCTGCACTTAGTATTCCCATAAAAAGAAATGTCAGGGCAGACAGATGGACATCAGACCATATGAAGCTTCCCTAAGCACTTTACTTCTGTGCAAGGAAAGAGATCAGACCTGGAAAATAAAGAAGATAAGGACTGGAACTGGCAGGAGCCATTCTGGGGAGGAAAACATCTGGTTTCCTATCTACTGGTGATTATTAATGTAGTATACTTTAGTACGTCATGTCGAGTGGTTTTAAAAATGATCTTCATTTTAAAGCAATATCCTGATTTTAATGAGATTGGAGTACTTCATAGGAGAGTCCTTTTTAAATAAACGACCCTCAAAATAGAGATAAATGGTGGAATGAAAAGAAGATAAATGACAAAGCCTGTTGGTTTTACATTACAGATGGATGTTGAAGTACTATTTTTGGCTGTTCTCTATGAAATGCTGAGGGGCTGGCAGTGCAGAGACAGCACGATGATGGAATTATTATTATGCCAGACTCCACTGATTGGAACAGATGTTCTGTCGCTTACCAATTCCAGGCACCTCATACCTTCACGTCCTTGTGATAGGAGAGAGATGATTGCCTGATCACGACAGTAGAGCCACTCCCGGGACGAATGGCTCAATAAACTGTAAATCACATGATTTTGGGGAAGAAAATCATTTTAACTATTTATGCCAAAAGAAAAAAAAAAGCAGATGGAAGGATCTCATAGCGCCTGCTTAATAATTGTACTGTAAAAGGTACTCGGTGAAACCAGCTTGTCATTATAAATGTTGACTCCTACGGCACAGAGCAATAAACATGTTTGTTATCCAGCAGGCTTCAGGGAAGAGCGATGTTCTTCTTAGGAAGAGACTGGTGACTGCTGTATGTGGCGGAGATGTTAAAGTTTCACCTCTGCATTGCTGACCCTGACTTTCTTGTAAATAGTAATATCTTTATGAAATGAGCCTAGGAGTTTTTACTTTTTCAGTGTCTTTACAAACTGCAATTTCAGTTCTAGTTATTTTCCAGTATATCTTGGACCTGAACTCTTGCACAGGACAGAAGGATAACACAGATACATGCACCCTGCATGTATTTAGTGTGTTCAGCTTGTCTTATTCCTCATCATCTGTGACTAATGACTGTAAATTGATCTTTCAGCTGTGTCAGCTGGCTGCCTCTGCAGAGCAGATAATTTGTAAACACAGGATGTTAGCGCTATGTCTGCTTCCGTGAAAACAGGAAGTAGACACTGCAGATTTATTGCAAGATTTGTATCAGCTGTATCAAAGAAATATTTGTATTAAAAGAGAACCTGAACTGAAAATTAAAAGTCAAAATAAACTTATACAGGTCATACTTACCTCCTGTGTAGTCTACTCATCAATCCTTTTCTCCTCTCCTGTGTCCTGTTTGTCCACTGTGATCAACTGAATTCTCTGTCCTCCATTTTGAAAATGGCCATTACCCCATAAGAGCTTCCTGGTCAGCACACTGTTGCACTGCAATATCGCCCACTTGAGCTATAGGGAAACCTGGACATTACCTTGCACATTCAGTTGTAACTGACAGCTGCTGATATATAACTGACAGCAACTGGTATATTTCAGTTCTGACAAAATCTTGTCAGAATTGGAAGGGATCACTGTAAGAAGAAAATGGTGAGCCTCTGAGAGGAACTGATGGTGAGGTTAGTATGTAATATTCATTTGCAGCTACGTCATGTGTTTATTTTAAATAATTTTACTCAGTTCAGGTTCCCTTTAAATGATAATATGCTGTTGTGTATCTTTTAGAGCAGAGAGGAAGTTCGGAGTTCAAGTCCGCTTTAACAACAACAACAAAAAAACCATTGAATTGCAGCAACTGCTCATCAACGTTGCATTGTGCTCTGGAGCTGAATTCAAGCCGAGCAACTAACTATATAGATGCAATAAAGTAGATAGATTATATGGTTTAACGTTCTTTTTGGCTAGTTATGTGATGGCTGCAGTAAGTTTAGCCAGAAGAATGTTAGCAGGGTGACCTGGCTTCTGTCCACACTGTTTCTTGCAAACTTTGAGACAGGTCAGAACATGCTGTTTGGACCATGCTGAGAATTTTCACCGTTTTCTCTTGCGGTAAGAATGTAATAAAATATAACAATAAAACATATTTACAGTAGAGTGGAGTCCCCTTTATCCAGAACTCAACTAACAAGCAGTCTCAACCAACCTGCACAGTGGTGAAGGCCAACTTTTTAGCCTGTTTGCAGGCTCTGCTAATTTTAAAGACTGGGTTCTATGGCTCCCCCAAGGTTAATATACTTTTAATTACTGTATTTTAATATGTATTACAGAGTTAATGGTAATTTGTATAGAGTGGGGTATAGTACTGTATTATCTTGGCGTATTTTTAACATTAAGTCTCAAGCAACCAGAAAGCTCACTTATCTGGCATCAGCTGATTCCTGTTGGTGCTGGATAACCAAGACTCTACTGTATTGTGCTGCTGCTCCCATTCAGAGCGAGGCTGTGCAGGGAACTACAGGATACAATTTCAGGTATGTGTAATTGTGCATCATACTCCTTTTGTTTAAAAAAAAGGCATACCCCAGTGCGTAGCCACCAGGCACTGTATAGTACATAATATACATGGGGTTTAATATTCAGCATAGTGTTCCGTGTGAATATCCCTTAGGGCCCATTCACACTAGATGCGCTTTTTTGAATGTTTTGCGATTAGTGTTTTTAAAATCGCTCTCATTCACTTTCATTAAAATCGCAGAAAAATTACTGCGATTTTCGCGTACACGATCACGAAAAGGCTGCGCTTTTTCCGCGATTTTAATGAAAGTGAATGGGGGCGGTTTTAAAAATGCTAATCGCAAAACACTCAGAAAATCGCTTCTAGTGTGAATGGGCCCTTAGAAGTGATAAGGGCCTGTTTCCACTACACGCAGATTGGATGCAGAAAAACTGACTCCAGTGAATGCCTATGGGACTGTTTCCACTAAACGCAATTTTTCTGATGCAGCTTTTCCCATAGGCATTCATTGGAGTCAGTATTCTGCATCCATTCTGCGTCCGATCTGCGTGTAGTGGAAACAGGCCCTAATGCAGTTATATATATGTTGCAGTCTCTAAGCTTTAACTTCTGGGCATATTTGCAACTGATGTACACAACCGTTCACATCACAAACGCGGATGGCCATGCGTGCAGAACGCAACGCATGCGAACGCACGCCATCCGCGTTTGTGTGCGTTGCGTGGCTGATCCCACCGCTGAAAAGTGAATGGGACAGCCACGCGTTTTTGCAAAAAATGCGTGCAGCATGCACATGCAGTGTGAACATCAGACAGTGCACTCTATGCACTGTCTGATGTCGTGCGTGCCGGGCTCCCGCACACGTTTCCAAAACGCGGCTGGAAACGCGTGCAGTGTGAACGGGGCCTAAACTGGCGGTACTGGCTGAGTTGTTACATTTGCTGACTGAGTTGATACATTTTCTCCTGCAGAGACAATTAGTATAAAGGAGGCAGCCCCAGCATCCCTTTACATGTGCATTTTTCTGCCTCTCCTCCTGAATCTGTCTATTAGTCTTCCTAAACAATCTATTTAATTGCTGCAGCTTAGAAGTTCCAGAAATATTACACATGCAGGCTTTCTAATGTGAAATTTATCTGAAAACAGGTACCCAAGGGGTTAAAAAAACACAGCCTTGGTATTCCGGAATGCCTTGTCTGCTCTCTTCTCACTGCAGCTGCCTGGGAGGTCTGTCTCTCCATTAGCTTGTCTGTTACCACTGGCTTATCGCCTTATCTAAACAGCCGGGTTTCACCGCACACATTCCGCCTGCTCTAATCTTCATGAATTAACCTTCAGTGATGTGTTGTGATAATCTCCGCACAAGGCGGTAATTTCCCCGCACTGCTAAGGAATGTCAGATTTTCATGCGGAAACAGCCTTTATGAATGCACACTTTGCTAAATGGTCGGGAAAGTCAGCTGTTTTGAGCGGTAAACTTGCGGTAAAGTTTTATGAATAGAGGCCATACTGTATGTTCAACTTTTCCCCAATTATGAAAAAAGATTGAAAACACAAAGAATATTGCTTGGGGTTGTACATCAAGTCATTGACAATCTACCACAGGCCATACAATTTTGATAAAAATTGATTAGAAAAATCCAACACTCCCGATCTTCTTTTATGAAATAAAAATGGGAAATTCGATCAGATTTCTTGAACAAATGGAAAAAAAGCTTTTGATTTTTTTCCAGGACAACAGATCGTAATTATCGAATTTGTGTAAAATTGGATTTTTTTAAATTATATGGTGTGTGGCCACCCTTAGGCTTTGGTCTTCCCAAAGAAAGTAAAGCCTTGTACGCATGCTAAATGAAACCTAGCCGAGGCAGCTGTTTGGGGCCTCCTTGGCCAAAAATCTAGCATGTGTACATTTGTCCCTGGAGGTTGCCTAAAAATGCAAACCGATGAGTCTTACCGGTGGCTGGATAGCGTACTGAGCTCCGCCTCTGACACAGTTGACCAGCATTCGAATCTTAGCTCTTCCTGTTCAGTAAGCCAGCACCTAATCAGTAAGGAGTTGTTTGGGTAAGACTTCCTAACACTGGTACTGCCTATAGAGCATGTCCTAGTGGCTGCAGCTCTGGCGCTTTCATTATATCATAGCAGTTATAGGTCATACCGACAGCAGGGTGAGTGAGCTTCGATGAGAGCGGCGACAGCACATGGCGGTGGTGAGTGAAATCTATGCTGTGGCAGGAATAACAGCTCCCAAACGGGGCGTAGATTTCAATCACCGCTGTCCAAAAGCAGTTAAAGCCTGGTACACACATCCAATCTTGATTGGATGTGTTTTTTCCAACTGATGTAGTATGATGCCCAACAGATTTCCAATACCTTCTGTAGGTAAGCTTTCATACTATATGGAAGTGTTAAGCTGGTCAATCAAGATTACTGCATGAAAGTATTAAATCTAACCGATCAATATTTGTTGTGGGTAAGCACCTTAAAGGGACTCCGAGCAGTGCAGAAACTATGGAAAGATGCATATCATTTTAAAGATCTTTCTCCTCTTTCCAATGATCTATAAACCGCCGCCCTACGCATTTTAGTTTTCGCTATTTTCGCGATTGAAATTGCAGCGGCCGCGATTTCAATCGCGAAAATAGAGAAAACTAAAAGGCGTAGGGCTGCGGTTTAGGTGTCGCCAGAAAGAGGAGAAAGAGAGCTTTGAAGTGATATCCCTCTTTCTATAGTTACATTGTATTACACAGGGCGACTTTTTCCTAAAGTCAGCAGCTCCATTCAGCAGAAAAAGTCGGCCTGTGTAATACAATGTAACTATGGAAAGATAGATATCATTTTAAAGCTCTCTTTCTCCTCTTTCTGACGACACCTAAATCATTGCCCTACGCCTTTTAGTTTTCTCTATTTTCGCGATTGAAATCCCGGCTGCGGCAATTTCAATCGCGAAAATAGCGAAAACTAAAATGCGTAGGGCGGCGGTTTATATATCATTGGAAAGAGGAGAAAGAGAGCTTTAAAATGATATGCATCTTTCCATAGTTTCTGCACTGCTCGGAGTCCCTTTAACTTCTTGAGGACTGCAGGGCTAAACCCCCCTAGTGACCAGGCCATTTTTTGGTAAAATTGGCCAATGCAGCTTTAAGGCCAAGCTGCAGGGCCGCACAACACAGCACAGAAGTGATTCCCCGCCCCACCCCCCCCCCCCTTTCTCCCCACCAACAGAGCTCTCTGTTGGTGGGGTCTGATTGCTCCCCCCATGTTTATTTTTTTTTAATAAATATTTTTGTCAGTGTTTTTTTTTAATAAAAAAAACACTGTTTCTTTAAATTTCATCCCTCCCTCACGCCGTCTAACAGTCTCCCGAGCGGCAATAGCCACTCGGAGACTGAAGGCGGGGCGGAGCTTCGCCCCCCAAGCAGGAGATGCGCGCGCAGCCTGCGTGTGATCTCCTGCAAAACAGAGCCCCAGGACTTTACGCCAAACGGCGTTAGGCGGTCCTGGGGCTGCGGCCACGCCCATCGGCGTGACGCGGGCGGCAAAAGATGAATTATGTCTGTTGATACAAGTGCAATAATTTAAAGCCCAACCAAATCTAAAATTAAGCTAGGCAAATTCTCAAAGCAGCAAAGGAAAGATCACACATATGAAAAACACAATCAATTTGTATTGAGAGCTCACCCTAAGACAGTCAGGGGTGATTCCCCCAACCCCCTGAGGTTCAAGAAGCTAAGCTACATGCTGGGGTTATAACATTTATTTTTATGATAGCATTTTGGAAAGGGCAGATAGCCCAAAATGTTAGTGCTTACCATAGATCTCACTAATATTATAAATGCGAAAGTTTGGATGTTTGTTACTCGATTTGGCACCCACGTAGTACGTTACCTGGAATAACATATAGGATACTTTTTATCCCCATAACCAAAAAGTGGGCGGAAACAAATACAATTTCACTGGGAAAATGTAAACTGCAGCAATTCTTACACCGTTTATGGCAGGGTTCCCAAACTTTGCACAGTTGGTCACTGGGTGACTGGGATTAATTTTCAGAAAATGGGTGGAGCCTACAAAAGGCAATCAAAATTCACCTATTGATTTTCAAAGGGAATATTTAATTGCTGCCATTCTTGCACTGTTAATGGCACAAGCCTCAAACCTGGTACAGTTGGTCATTGGGTGACTGGGGTTCAAATTCAGAAAAGGGGGTGGAGCCACAGCCAATCAGATTTTTTAAATTTCAATACAAATTATGGAAAAGACTGCAAAGCTCACAAACTAGGTCATTGAGCAATTGTGTGTTAGGGTTAGGACAAGTGGGCAGAGCCAAAACCAGCCAGATACTTACCCGGGCAACGCCAGGCCATCAAATAGTTTGCCATAAATGTGACAGTCCCAATATTAAACTGAGCACCATTCATTTCTGTGAACTTCATTTCTTAAAACAATCAGGTTGATTTGTGTGAATCACAAATTTTACTTTTTAAACTGAATTATTCAAGTTCAAAAATCTGTCTTGTAGCTGAACCCTTTTACATACACGATTGCTGAAGATCTTCTGAATGTAAGCTATAATTCTGCATCACCCGAGTGTACAGGATATGTTTTTTACTGCAGTGCATGGATACTGCAAAATGTAGTCTAATATATTGTTCGTGTTGGATTCTAATGCAAGTAAATGCAGCATTACATTTTGTATACCTAGTGCCTGCCTTGTTTCTCAGTCTTTTTTGAAGTACAGTATAACATATTGTTCCTCCTTTGGGTTTCATGAGATCATAAAGCGCTCTCTCTCTCTCTATCTATCTATCTATCTATCTATCTATCTATCTATATACATAATCTATATATATATATATATATATATATATATATATATATATATATATATATATATACTGTATACCTAAACAAATTAAAGGTAACCTTAACCGGCGGGTCTCCCTCCGCCGCTAAGTTTCGTTTTCGGCCGACCGCCAGTCGTCCTCCGGCAAAGTGTCCTCTTCTTCCGTATTCCTCGTCGTAAAGAGCCGTAAAGCGCGTCCGCATGACACGTTTGGCGTCATGCGGACACGCTTTACGGCTCTTTACGACGGGGAATGCGGAAGAAGAGGACGCTTTGCCGGAGGACGACTGGCGGTCGGCCGAAAACGAAACTTAGCGGCGGAGGGAGACCGGAGGGCACCGAAGGACCGGCACGGGCACAGGACGGCTGCAGGAGGCTTGGGAAAGCCCCCAGGTAAGTGAATTTATTTTTCCCCGCCGGTTAAGGTTCCCTTTAAGCACAACTGTACAAAAAGCATTTTATCACTCCCTCTGTTTTCATTTAGTTTTCTTATATACAGTAATCATACTCCTCATATTATTGCTACATTTGTAATGTGTGAGTCAATGCATAGTGTGACGGTGCCTTTATCTGCACTCCCTCTGCATGTATGTGTGTGGAGGATAAGAGTTTTAACTTTATTTTTTCTTACGGTATATGCTTACACTTTGCATTTTTGAACTTTTTTTTGTTTGCCTTTTAATACCAGCGCAGAGGGACATGCATGCTCAGTAGAGCTGGCCAATAAGATGTAAATAATTCTGAGGTGATGCAGGATTGTGGAGGTTTGTGTGCGGTAGATTGGGAAGATAATAATAAAATAATGGGATGATGTTTTAACAAGGGTTACAAGGGTCTCACTTGATGCCAGATTGCCCAGTCTATTTATGTACTGCGTAGGGCCTCTCTCACCCCTGCAAGATTGGCCAAATCGAGACCCAGGTTCTTTATTTAGCACACAAACTTCTCACCAGACATTTTCTTGTATTCAGATTTATCAAAGCATTACCGACAGTTTTTTCTTCTTAAAGGATACCACAACTGACATGTGGCATAATGAGATAGACATGGGTATGTACAGTGCCTAGCACACAAATAACTATGCTGTGTTCCTTTTTTTCTTTCTCTGCCTGAAAGAGGTAAATATCAGGTATGTAAGTGGCTGACTCAGTCCTGACAGGAAGTGACTACAGTGTGACCTTCACTGATAAGAAATACCAACTATAAAACACTTTCCTAGCAGAAAATGGCTTCTGAGAGCAAGAAAGAGATAAAAAAGGGGGAATTTCTTATCAGTGAGGGTCACACTGTAGTCACTTCCTGTCTGAGTCAGGACTGAGTCAGCCACTTACATACCTGATATTTACCTATTTCAGGCAGAGAAATAAAAAAAGGAACACAGCATAGTTATTTGTGTGCTAGGCACTGTACATACCCATGTCTATCTCATTATGCCACATGTCAGTTGTGGTATCCTTTAACCACTTTACCACCAGCGGTACGAATTTCTCCGCCCCTTTTTTCCCTCCTAAAAAACCAGGGACGGAGAAATCCGTACCTTCCGCGCTACCGCCGCTGTCCGCGCTCCCGCCGCTCGTGTGCGCGCACCCGCCGCTCGTGCACGCCGCCGCCCGCTCGCCCGGAGATCAATGAACGGGAAAATCCATTCCCATTCGTTGATCTAGCCCCCGCAATGATCTGCTGCTTCTTTCAGAAACAGCGAGATCATTGTGCGTCTCCCAGCCTCCTACTGCTTCCTGTAAGCGTCCTTCCGGACGCTTACAGGTCGCATGTAAACAAACACTCTGTGGCCATCTTGTGGCCAAATAGTAAACTACACCCTAAAAGCATTTTACATACACAAACATTACATTTACACAATAAATTAACTCATTACCTCCCACACTCCCCAATTTTTATTTTTTTTTTGTAATTAAAAAAAAAAAAAAATACAATAAAAAAAAAGCATAAATAGTTACCTTAGGGACTGAACTTTTTAAATATTTATGTCAAGAGGGTATAACACTGTTACTTTATAAACTGCGGGCTTGTAATTAGGGATGGATGCAAAACTGAAAAAAATGCACCTTTATTTCCAAATAAAATATTGTCGCCAAACATTGTGATAGGGACATAATTTAAATGGTTTTATAACCGGGACAAATGGGTTAATACATTTCATGGGTTTTAATTACAGTAGCATGCTTTATTTAAAAACTATAATGGCCGAAAACTGAAAAATAATAATTTTTTCCCACATTTTTTCCTATTTCCCCACTAAAACACATTTAGAGTAAAATAATTCTTGGCATAATGTCCCACCTAAAGAAAGCCTAATTGGTGGCAAAAAAAACAAGATACAGTTCATTTCATTGGGATAAGTAATAATAAAGTTATAGACGAATGAATGGAAGGAGCGCTGAAAGGTGAAAATTGCTCTGGTGGTCAGGGGGTAAAACCCCTCAGTGGTGAAGTGGTTAAATACTTCTAACCAGCAGGGGGAACAGTTCTGCATGGTAATAAGAAAATTCTTAAATCCTACTTAATAGTGGCAGTTTAGCCTGAATTTCTAGAACTGCACTGTTTCTTAACTACACAGTTAAGATGAAAAGTGCAAATCCATTCCTAAACTGCTGCAGATTAAGCACTGTACTGCACTGCACACAGCTTGTGCAGTGCAGGCTAAACATGATTTGTGCAGTGTTCCTCCTCCTGCTGAATCCTGTGAAGCAGTTCTGTGCTTAACCCTTCCAGTGCTGGGCATTGATCCAATACAGCAGATGTATTGGTTACCTCAGCTACAGCAATTTTCCTCACACTCTGCACTGTCTGAGAAACCTTCCTAACTCCTATTTAGGCCTCTTTCACAGTGGGACGTTAAAGTCGCACGTTATAAAAAATTAAAACGCAGACTAACGCACAGCAATACAGTGAAGGAAGACTGAGAGGGGTGGGGGAGAGGCGGAGATACACGCTGATTGACGCGCGTTTGAGGCGGCAGCAAAATCCACAATCAAGATTTTGCTGCCCTGTACCCCCGTGAGTTTGGGGTGATCGAGGGGGTTTTCAGCAGCGGTTCTGCTGCGTTTTAAGAGAGACAATAATGTTAATGAGGTTTTTAAAATAAAAACCTCATTTTAGGGAGACTTCAGAGTCTCTTTAAAGGGAACCTAAACTGAGAGGGATATGGATATTTCCTTTTAAAAAATACCTTTTGCCTGGCAGTCCTGCTGCAGTAGTGGCTGAATTACAGACCTGAAACAAGCATGCAGCTAATCCAGTCTGCCTTCAGTCAGAGCGCCTGATCTGCATGCTTGTTGAGGGGTTGTGGCTGAAAGTATTAGAGACACAGGATCAGCAGGAGAGTCAGGCAACTGGTATTATTGAAAAGGGAAATCCATATCCTTCTCAGTTTAGGTTCCCTTTAAGAACAGTTTAAGAAGGAAACTGCACTATCTAGTGATTTCTTAATATGTCTGAGACAGTTCTGCATGGATTTCTAAAAACCCACCAAGATTTTGTCTCAGACACTCTTGATAAATGTCCCCCACTGTTCCTTCAATCTACTCGTATGTGGGGCCTGGGCTGCTCCGGGTGGAGTGTTTGGGTTATTTGACCTTGTGCTATATGCAGTATGTTGTTTGAGTTTGTTGTCATTGATTTTATTATGTTTTTTGGAAGACATGACAAGATCTGTTCTGGTTAGATTATTAAAATCCTGTGATACTATGCCCGTATGAGTGCCTATAGCAAATTATGCATGCTTAGAAGGAACCTAAACTGAGAAGGATATGGATTTTTCCTAGAAAAATAATACCAGTTGTCTGACTGTCCTGCTGATCCTGTGTCTCTAATACTTTCAGCCACAACCCCTCAACAAGCCTGCAGATCAGGTGCTCTGACTGAAATCAGACTGGATTAGCTGCATGCTTGTTTCAGGTGTGTGATTCAGCCACTAATGCAGCTAAAGAGATCAGCAGGGTTGCCAGGAAACTGGTATTGTTTAAAAGGAAATATCCATATCCCTCTCAGTTTAGGTTCCTTTTAAAGTGAACCTGAACCAAGTAAAATTATTTTAAAGAATCACATTATGTGCCTGCAAATGAATATGACATACTTACCTCACACAATTTTCTTCGAACAACAATTTCTTACATTTCTGACAAGATTTTGTCAGAATTTAAATATATCAGTTGCTGTCAGTTATCTCAGTTGCTGTCAGTTATAACTAAAAGAACAACTGATGAGCAAGGTAATGTCTATGTTTGCCTATGGCTTAGGTGGCCAATATTACAGTTGAACAGTGTGCTGACCAGGAAGCTGTTATAGGGTAATTGCCATTTTGAAAATGGAGGACAGAATTTCATTGATCAGTGGACAAACATGATGCAGTAGAGGAGAAAGAGATTAATGAGTAGACTACACTGGAGGTAAGTATGACATGCGTATGTTTATTTAAATTTTCAGTTCAGGTTCTCTTTAATCTTCCTGGTCCTGTGTCTGTTATGTTCTGCACTTTTTGTATTGTTGTGCCTCGTCATTGGTTTAATAAAAGCACTAGTGGGGTTGAGGTGAGCCAGCGAGAAAGTCCATAGGGAAATTCCACCAGATATTGACAGCACCCTCTTAAAGTTCTAGGCTTCGGATAGGTTGTAATAATAATACACCAACACTATTCAGCCAGTTAGAATGCTTCAAGTTTTAGACACTGCCGGGATTGGAGAACTGTTCCCTATAGACTTTCTTGCTGGCTCACCTCAACCATGCTTGCTTCTTAATAATCTTGGCATGTTTTTTTTTTTTTTTTTAAATGTCTGTATTATGGATGTGTTCTTTGATAGGTATCAGTTGTGGAGAATGGAAATATCACGAAGGATGAAAACACGGTCCTGGAAATACCCGCACCTACTGCCATTGCTTATGGAGTTGTGGAATTACTTGTAAAACGTGATGGTAACTTTGGTGAGTAGATGTCACATTGTAATGTACCAGCTAATGGTCTGTGATACTGACTGAAGAGAAAAATGCAGATGTGCCATCATGTAGTTGACAGAGTATAATACTGTTCCCTTCATTTTGTTTCTTAAAGTGTGTATGAAACCCAGCATTTCTTCTTTGCTCGAAAAGATCATTTACAGCATATTATATACTAGGGCTGCACGGTTTTTCGGTTCAAAACCGAAACCGCGGTTCGTGGCAAGACGATCTGCTGATCGTCAGTACCTTCGTTTTTTTTGGTCCGCTGTTTGTAACTTGCTTCTGGCCCCGCTGTGCGCGGATTGGCCAGAAGCAGTGAATATGTATAAGTATTAATGAGCGGGGGGGGGGGCGGATCCACTCGAGCGAGCGGCGGGCACATACAGCATTACTAATCACTGGCTAGCGATGGAATGATGGCAGCGGTAGGCGGAGCTGTACAGAGCATACAGCTCCGCCTACCGCTGCCGTGATTCCATCGCTAGCCAGTGATTAGTAATGCTGTATGTACCCGCAGCTCGCCCGAGTGGATCCGCCCCCCCCCCCCCGCTCATTAACACTTATACATATTCACTGCTTCTGGCCAATCCGCGCACAGCGGGGCCAGAAGCAAGTTACAGACAGCGGACCGGGCAGTGCGGACGGGCATTCCGGACCGTGAACAAACACAACCGCCCCCCTCCCACCCCCCCCCCCACCCCCCCCGCTGCCCCAAAGTGCAAAAAGCAGGATTTGAAAAAAATCGGGGGGGAAATCGAAATTGCGATTTCTGAGAGACAAATCGCAATTTCGATTTTCCCCTAAAATCGTGCAGCCCTATTATATACTATCATTATGGTTTTTTTACTAGAACAGCATTCAACTGAGATTCGATCAGAGGGGGATCTATCTGTTGGTCGATCTGATGGCAAATCGACCAGTGTATGGCCACCTTAAGTATCTCTGGCAATTCAGACACTCCAGAACACAGACAGAAACTCAGAAAGCATTTCTGCACACATTATAATATGACTACACCAGATATGAATAAAATGTCAACTCTCAGAGCAAAAAATGGTACTTTGGGAACTTGTAATTTCTAAATGAATAATAATACTTATGCACAAAAGCAAATATGATAACTGTATGTGATATAAAAAGTAGGAAAACATTTTTTATTGAATATTATGTCAGTTTTATACCACTTAAAAGGGAATCTGAAGAAAATAAAGTTATGATA
This sequence comes from Hyperolius riggenbachi, assembly GCF_040937935.1. NCBI lineage: Eukaryota > Metazoa > Chordata > Amphibia > Anura > Hyperoliidae > Hyperolius > Hyperolius riggenbachi. The sequence goes on along the minus strand of NC_090650.1, from coordinate 97,044,755 downwards.
TAATGATTTGTATGTGTAGTACAGCTATGAAATAGAACATTAGCAGCATAGATATGAGTCTGATATTGTTTCCAGTACAGGAAGAGTTAAGAAACTTCACTTGTCATATATGCAAAAGAGCTTCACTGAGCTCTGCAACCCCAAAAGTCGTGGACAGCACTGTCTTTTGAAGCTCTTATCTCAACTCTCTCTCATTGTTTCTAGTTTATTTATGGTTTTCCTGCAGAGGAAAGTTGAAAAGGTCATTAGCTCTGCTCTGTGAAACCATTTAAAATGCTGAGTGTAGTGTGTAAACTGCATATATTGCATTAGAGCATGATGCAATGTTATAAAAAAAAAAAGCTATATAACTGAAAATAAGAATATGAGACTATTTTCTATGCTACTAATGTTCTATTAACTATCTGTAATACACACTATTTTTGCTTCAGTGTCACTTGTAAGATACAGTTTCTGTAACTTTTCTGACCTAAAAGCTGTTTAGCAATGAAGTCTTGCACATGGTGGCAACAGTGAAGCATGGCATTAAAAGTCATTCCCTGGATGCTTTTTCTTTGAATATTCAACAATTCCCTCTGTTATATCAGCAGATAGTTGTGGGATAACTTTTTGATGTGGGTTAAGAAAGGCTTCCAATTACCCCCCCCCCCCCCCTTCCCAACTTGGCTTTCTCCCACTGTGTTTTTAAAATCCAAGTCTGTAATTACATGTGTTCTCCATTTGTGTTTTACTTTTCCCTGTAGTTCTGTTCACAGTGATGCTGGAGACTAAAACAGCTACACTTGTTGTACTTGGCCAAAGCAAAACAAAAAGAACAACAATCATGAGAAAAGTTTGCGACAATAGGTTTAGACTTCCTTTATTTAAAAGGACTACCACAATGCATTAAATATTGACACCACTAAAACACAACCTATCTGGTAATATAATCACATTGGGATAAAACAATTGCAGCCAGCAGTATAATGTAGGATCTCTTCTTCCTGAACTAGTTTGTACTGAGCCGCAACATTTCATCTGCAAACAAGTACAGGAAGAGTAGATTCTGTATTGCTAGCTATGGCAGTTTCATTCATTACAGGGCCCCTTCTGCTTTATGTTCTGTTTTTTTGTCTTCCCACTCTGTAGGACTGAAGAGAGGCTTTCTCAAGTGATACAGGAATAGGGGTTATACCTATTGTAACAACAGCTAGGCCCCTTGTCTAGGGGGCTTGCCTGGGGCGCTGCGTCAGCAATTGCATCAGCTTTTCATTGATGTTATTCATTGAAGTAATTATTATCAAAATATGTACTTACATGGTTCCTACTCCTTTCTGAGCTGCTACTGTGCTTGGGAAGCAGGCATAAAGCCCCATACACACGGGGGGAATGGTATGGCCTGGCAGGGATCGGTACATGATCCCTCGGGCGACAGTGCTGTACAGATGTGTCACTAGCCTCCAGGCTAGCAACGCGTTGGGGTTGGGGGGCGGGTTCACAAGAAGTACATTCCCAGAGGAAAGAGGAGAATTGCAGTGCAAATGGAATGCCGGGTCTATAACAGGCTTCAGGTGGCTGTTGTGCACACGCTGGTTTCTTTCACAATTCTTGGCCAAGGCGGTCTTTATTGATCACCATGGCTAAGTTCAAACCAGCATATGTATGTAGCTTCAGGGGAGAAGGAAGCGGAGTGCTGGAGATGGTGATCTCTCACAGTAGATGATCTCACACTTTATTAATAAAATATCCTTTCAACCTCTTGAATTATCATTATTACTTTTCTTTCTAGTACTTTTTCACATGCTAGGTGCTGAAAAATTATTTTGTATATAGGAAGGATAAACATCTCCTGGGAGAAAACTGAGGAGGAAAGTTTAAGCGGACTTGAATATAGTTTTAAAACAAATCTTCTTTTCTTCTGCAAGCCTCCAGCAGCCATCCTGTGCCCGTGCCGGTCCTCCACGATCCTCCGTTCCCCGCCACCGCTCCGTTTCGTTTCTCGACTTGTAAGTCGAGGGGCCACTGTGCCTGCGCAGCCCTACCAAGCGTATCCTTTTTACACGTTCCTGTCTGCAATAGCGCTATTGTGGACTGGAACGTGAAGAAGAAGGATACGTGTGGCTAGAGCTGCGCAGACGCAGTGACCCGGCGATGAAACCAAAAGCAGCTGGCGGCAGGATAACGGAGGATTGTGGAGGAGCGGGACAGGACGGCTGCCGGGGGGCTTGCAGAAGCCCCAGGTAAGTAAGTAAACTGTTTGTTTTAAAACTATATTTCGTTCTGCTTTAAAGCAAACCTATGAGGTTTGCATACATTCAATCAAGATACTTTAAGGCTCATGCATGGGCCACCTCAGCCGATCATCAAGCGTCTGTACGGCAGCCCCCAACCTACGAGCGATCCTCATCTTTGTCAAGTAAACTAGCGATGGCTCCGAAGTGTTGTTGCAGAGAGACCCGGAGTTCAGCATGATTTTAGCTGAATGCATTGTTCTCCTTCTCACCTCTCCTGCTTAAAGCTGTTCCATCATGCGCCACACGTTGTCCCTTATCCTGCCACTATGGTAACAGGATAGCAATGTGACTGTGAGCTGAGTTTTTAGCTGTATACAAAAAACTATCTGTGAAGTACATTCACTTGTGCATAACAAGGATATCTTTGCCTTTAGTCTTTATCAGGTAGTACTGTTCCTCAGTAGAAAATGTTCCAGTGCAATAGCTGTGCCTGTCAGTTTTGTTAGTAAATCTATTGCTAGGGAAAGCTTGAACTGTACACAGTCACGGTATCCTGAACCCAAACAAATTAGGCCTTAATGTGTTTATGCTGAAGTCTAGGCTGAGCACTGCACATGTTCTGCAATCCATTGAAAGTGCTTTCCCTGCACCACTCAGCTGTACAACCAAACAATATGTGCACAGAGACTCAGTGCAGCTGGTGTTCCGCATGGTATACTAGCTGTGACACCTGCAATGCTCTGACATGATGTGGAAAATTCCTACCTTCACATTTTATTCCTGCTCTCGCGGGACAGTCACATTGCTCATTTAGCACGTGTGTGTCTCCCTCGTGTTCTCAGTGAATTAATGTGTGAAATGCTCTAGTCCTTGCATCATATACTGCACTGTATGGCCCATTACAGGACTGTCATGCTGCAATCACCATTTTCTGTTCATCTGTGTCCCCACTATTGGTCTCGTTCAGACTATATTTGCACTGCAGTGCACATTTTGGGCAGCGCGTATTGTGTGCGACTCGCCAGAACGGTAGAAGGGCATAGACAGCCCTTCTACTGTTCCCATCATATGCACTGCGCAGCAATGCGTGCATTTTCCAGGAATCGCAGAGCAGATCCATTCACTGTAGTGAATGTGATCTGCAGAGCAGCACAGATGGCGTGCGATCGTACGCGTTGCGTTCCGATCGCACAGCTATCTGCGCTAAATAATCTGAACGAGGCCTAAATGGCAGACATTTTAATACTTGTAACTTGTAGGCAATGAGAGCCATGATAATTGTGCAGTATTAATTATTGCCAATCAATCAAAATAAATGCAGTTTTGCTGTTCTTTCGAGCAGTCATTTAATCAAATTGTCTTTAAATTGATCTTAGATATGTCAGTGATTGATATTGAGTGTAGAGTGGGTCAGGTTGAAACCTTGTCATCAGTTGTGTAAGCATCTGATTTTTATTTTTTTTTAACATCTCCATTTATTCCTGTCCAATCAAATTTTGTGTAATAACAAAAAGAAAAGATCATCTGTGTGGGCATAGAATCAAAAACCATGAAGCAAAAATAAAGCTTAACATAATCTTTATTAAACACACTGAGACAAAAAATATAAAACCAATTAAAAATGGGTGGCACCCACTGGGGGACACTGATACAGTAATCAAATAACGTGGTCAACGATAGCATAAACAATGCACAGCGTATAGATAGTGCACCAGACAGAAGTGACAAATACAACAGGATGACACCTATATTCCAGTGTGTGAAGAATATGTACACACAGGAACAGAACAATATTAATAATAATTGATCGGACAGCAAACCAATTAGTGGGCACAAACAGACCTCTGTAAAAATAAATCACAGTGCTTGAATCTAGCCTGGAGTGAAACTGCCACAAAAAGCGCTGTTAGATGCTACGGTGCCGTAGAAGAGATGTGAAACAATTACCTGCTGGTGCTAGTATCAGTCAAGGTTGTCCCCCGGGTGCGCCCCTCCACGCGTATCGCGGCAACGCCGCTTTCTCAAGAGGTGCCAATAGCGTAACTAGTGCGCATTGATATAGTCTGTGTATAGTCTCCGGGGGAAAGGTCAATGTCAAATAGAGCATGCGTGGCCACGCATGCACGCAGTGACACTGCTCGGCTCACACAGAGCGAGCAGTGCGCCTGCGTATGAGGTCAATGGGAGACTGGATGTTTACGATAATAGAAGCAATAGTTTGCATATATACAATAATAAACATATAAACATATACATACTGCAACATTGGAAAAAAGATAAAAAGGTAATAAGCCTAGTGAAATTGATAGAGAGTACATATGTAAAAAGTATATATTAAACGTAAGAATGTATGAATAAATAATTGATAAAAAAGAAGGCTTATTACCTTTTTATCTTTTTTCCAATGTTGCAGTATGTATATGTTTATATGTTTATTATTGTATATATGCAAACTATTGCTTCTATTATCGTAAACATCCAGTCTCCCATTGACCTCATACGCAGGCGCACTGCTCGCTCTGTGTGAGCCGAGCAGTGTCACTGCGTACATGCGTGGCCACGCATGCTCTATTTGACATTGACCTTTCCCCCGGAGACTATACACAGACTATATCAATGCGCACTAGTTACGCTATTGGCACCTCTTGAGAAAGCGGCGTTGCCGCGATACGCGTGGAGGGGCGCACCCGGGGGACAACCTTGACTGATACTAGCACCAGCAGGTAATTGTTTCACATCTCTTCTACGGCACCGTAGCATCTAACAGCGCTTTTTGTGGCAGTTTCACTCCAGGCTAGATTCAAGCACTGTGATTTATTTTTACAGAGGTCTGTTTGTGCCCACTAATTGGTTTGCTGTCCGATCAATTATTATTAATATTGTTCTGTTCCTGTGTGTACATATTCTTCACACACTGGAATATAGGTGTCATCCTGTTGTATTTGTCACTTCTGTCTGGTGCACTATCTATACGCTGTGCATTGTTTATGCTATCGTTGACCACGTTATTTGATTACTGTATCAGTGTCCCCCAGTGGGTGCCACCCATTTTTAATTGGTTTTATATTTTTTGTCTCAGTGTGTTTAATAAAGATTATGTTAAGCTTTATTTTTGCTTCATGGTTTTTGATTCTATGCCCACACAGATGATCTTTTCTTTTTGTTATTATGCAGCTACTCTGCATCTGTTGGGACACCTATTATGGTGTTATTTTTATAAATTAGACTCAGCTGTTACTGTTTACAATCAAATTTTGTGGTCACATACGCTTATCTTCACTGTACTTTTTTTCTCCTATTTGGTCAGTCTTTAAGGTGCCCAACCATGATACAATCTTGATTGTACAATCTTAAGTCTTCTTTCTAATAGGAGGAACTACCTAAAGTGTTTATTCAAAGTATATTCACTCAGTTTACCCATCTACTACATAGGTTTAATAAGATTGCAGTGTTCTCCCCAGAATTTTTTTCCAGCCGGGTGGCATGTAAAAGTAGCCGGGTGGGGCGAGATGAGAGAATGCAGGGCAGGTGCTTCTCTGCGCAAGTCTGCTTACAGCAGAGGAGGAGGTGAGCTGATGACAGCCGGGTGCTCACCAAAACTAGCCGGGTGGAGCACCTGGCTAAATGAGCCCGGGGAGAACACAGAGATTGTGCAATCAAGATTGTATTAATGGGCACCTTTATTAATTGACTGTACATTGATTGCCATGTTTCTTGCTGCAATAGATTTATTTGTGATTGGCACTTAATATTTTATCTAGCAAGCTGATTGATTTTAAGCTAAAAGTTTCAGACAGAGGAAAGCAATACGAGCAGGGCCCCCTAGAGCGCTGCCACTGCCTGGGACTGCCCACCGCACCCTACACCACAGGGAGCAGAGTGGGCAGCCCACCCCAGTGTCCTCACCATCACCCATCACTTTTACTCAAATTAAATGCAAACACAAGGAAAGGCAAAGCTTATTCATTAAAGAGAACTCGAGGTGGGTTCTAGGAATCCTAATAGCACACAGAGGCTGGGTCTGCATATAATGACCAACCTCTGTTGCTATACAGCGTCCCCCCAGGCCCCCCCTGCGCTCTGCTGTCCCCATAAATCAAACGCCGTGCTAGTGACATGGCTAGTCGGCTGTTTACAGGATGTGTCTGGATGTGTCAGTCTCGCCGCTCCCCCGCCTCCTTCATATCTCTGCTCCCCGCCTGCGACCCTTCCCTCCAATCAGCGGGGAGGGAAGGGACGCAGGCACGGAGCGGCGACATAGTGGAGGCGGGGGAGCGGCAAGACTGACACATCAAGAGGTAAACAGCCGGCTAGTAATGTCGCTAGCACGGCGTTTGATTTATGGGGACAGCAGAGTGCAGGGGGGGGGGGGGGCTGGGGGGGACGCTGTATAGCAACTGAGGCTGGATATTATATGCAGAACCAGCCTCTGTGTGCTATTAGGATTCTTAGAACCCATCTCGGGTTCTCTTTAAGCAGCACCTGCTATTTAAATGGTCTGCAGGATAAAGCCAGTCAGCAAATTTAAAGACACAGTAAGATGTGTCCAGACCTGCAGTACCGAATCTAGCACGGACTGAACCGGATTACACAATCTCTCCTAATACATAGAGACCTTCAGTTTCACATAGTAATGTGGTAGCAGGCCCCCATTCCATTATAGCAAAACTTATAGGGAAATTAGAACCAGTATAGTTACATAGTTACATAGTTATTTTGGTTGAAAAAAGACATACGTCCATCGAGTTCAACCAGTATAAAGTACAACACCAGCCTGCTCCCTTACATATCCCTGTTGATCCAGAGGAAGGCGAAAAAACCCTTACAAAGCATGGTCCAATTAGCCCCTAAAGGGAAAAATTCCCAAAAAGTAAAAAAGTACACATGAAAAATTGTTTAGCCAGATTATAGCAAAGGAGCATTGTGTGTCCCCCCCCTCCCCCCCCCCCCGTAGTCTCATGAGTCAGCAAGGTGTCATTTATCATAGCATCAATTTTCTCATTTAGCATAATGCTATCAACTCTTTGGATAACTAGAGAGAAAGTCAAGGTGTGTTGCAGCCACTGAGATGTTATATATGTCTTAATGGCTAGGGCTATATCAGGGGTCAGGAACCTTTTTGGCTGAGAGAGCCATTACCTCCACATATTTTAAAATGTAATTCTGTGAGAGCCATACAATATGTTTCAAACTGGCACAGTGTGCATGCTCAGCAGAGGGCCATGTGGCCTGTTGCCATGGTGATGTGTATACAGTTGATCCTTTGGGCAGTGGAAGTGTCAGACTTCAGCTTCTCTTGGGTTCCAGCAACATCAGCAATTTCCCAAGAGCCAGACTGGAGAAATACTGACTAACAGCTTGTACAATTAGCTAGCTGACATGGGGGTTGATTCACTTTGTAGGACAAGATCCCTACACTTTGGCCCAATAGGCTGCCTGTCAAGTGATAGGCAGCCTACTGGGTCAAACAAAGTGCAGGGATCTCGTCCTAAAAAGTCACTGGACCTGACAGGGTACAGAGTGGGACAATTGAAGTGGCCGTTAGTTTTGGGGAGAGCGTGAGTAAGTTAGTAATGCATGCTACAGCAGTAGCTTGCCTACTTTGAAAATGTTACTTGCGCTGCTACACTAAGCTGCACTGCTTGAGCAGTGTAGCTTAGTGAATCAACCCTACTGATTTGTATGTGATCCAGATGTAGCCATCAAAAGAGCCACATCTCTTTTGATGGCTACATCTGGATCACATACAAATCAGTAGGGTTGATTCACTAAGCTACACTGCTCAAGCAGTGCAACTTAGTGTGGCAGCGCAAGTAGGTTCCCTACCCCTGGGCTATATGCTAGATTCATTTATGGGTGGAGTACTTAATCTTATGAGTTTTAAGGCACGTACACACGCCAGACTTTTTCAAACTACGCTCGCAGATTAGTCAAAATCAGTCTTATCAGTCTGACGACAGTCTGTACTCACGTGGAACTGTCGTCAGAATAACTGCCCCGCGGGCGGGTCTGACGATCCGTAGTTTGAACAAGTCTGGCGTGTGTATGCGCCTTTAGAGCCTAGAAGTAACACCTCGGAACCTTGTCTTATGTGAAGATTCAATATAAATTGGACTAACTTCTTAAAGAGAATCTGTATTCACAAAGTGAAGTATAAACAAACATCCCTGCCTGTTTGGGGTCATCTCCTAGCCCCCTCTGTAATATTTTTGCTGCTCTCCGCTGCAATAAAGAGGGTAAAAAAACTGTTTTATAAACTGTTTTGTAAACAGAAAAGATGGCCACCAAAACAGGAAGTACATCAGCAGAGCAGTGAACTCAGTTAATACACAGTGAGTACACAGAGAATTCAGTGAGTTACACATTTAATTCAGTCTCCAGAGGTTATGTGCAAGTTTTGAAAGAGCTCTGTGTCAATGAAGCATGACAAGCTGTGTTAGAGCCTGGAGTCTCGGCTCTGCACTGGTGTCAGCCCGACAGGCAGCTTCCTCCTCAGCCAGCTATTCTTTGTTCAGTTTATAAGTCTGTGTTTATCAGCCTCACAGATAGCAGACAAGCTGACAGTGAAAGCAAGGGACATTGTCTGTAAGGAATAATCATCACAGGCGCACTGGAGGGGCTTGGAAGGAGTTAACTTTTTCACATTACTGAAGAGTTGGCAGCCTTCCAGACACAGCCGACAAATCCGACAGGGGAAAGATAAGTTGATTTATTACAGAGATGGTGCAAGTAGAAAGTGCTGCAGTAAACCAGAGCACAATGGAACAGCCTTAGGAACTTGTAGGATAGGAGAAATACTGCTGAAATTTGTGTTACGGAGTCTCTTTAACTTTAGCACAAGGGGTAGCCACAACAAGGCAAGGGCAAGTCCACTATGTGTGGTACCATGAACTCAGAACTTTTGCAATCTCTGAAACACAAAGACGATCTCTAGGGGTCCATGGCTCCCTAAATGGCCTGGGACCATGTAGGTTCTATGTAGAGCTCTTAATTAGAGTTTCAAGCCTGAGGTCTGTAAACTACCTCTCAAGAGGTTATCTAGGCATTGGGTCCAGTCCTCGTCACAATGTTTTTCATCTAGGTCTGTTTCCCATGTACTATAAAATTGTGTTTTCAGTTATTGATGGTTGGTTCTGGATTACATAAAGATGGGATAAAATACCTTTTTGTAATAGGTCATTATCACAGATATTTTCACATTTGGACATTAGTGTGAGTTTGGGTGTTAAAATTTAACATAGCTAATCTGGAACACCTGAATACTCCCGATAACTGCAATTCAGCACCATTTAACTACTGAATAAGCAGACAGGGTCAGGGGGCGTTCACTCGCTTGTGTTTCCCGTAACTCCATGCTTCCTCTTCCGGTTTGGAAGGAGGAAGGATTGCATGAAACGCAAGCGAATGTCCACTTGTCCAGTGCTGAACTGAGGCTGAACACCGGTAATCAGGAGTATTCGGGGGTTCTGATTTCGCTATGCTGAATTCAAAAACCAACACTGATTAGTACATCCTGTCCGCATTTGGCTAAACTAGTCAAGTAGTGAAAGATTAGTGCTAACACTTTAAATGTGAAATGTATAAAATGTGAACCTCTATCTGTCACCTCTAGTAGGGCAAGAGTTGGGGAAAATGATTTCACTGATAATACGGAAAGCCATAAAAGCCATCGCTATAGCAGGCAAAATGTATTTGTAGAATACCTCTTTAAATGCAGATACATGTATCTGTGTATTGAAGACTTGTGTTTAGTTTCTATAGCAAGTCATGGTGAGATGCATAGTACACTGTCAGCACTAGGTAAGAATAGATAAGTATATGCAGAGGTCACAAGCCATGTTAGCTTGGAGCAGAGCCAGAGGCAGGGTGTTTAAACACAAGCTGGTATTTTACACACTGTCATGTCAGATGCAGAGCTGTCATTCAGTATTATGTGCCAGTGACACTGGTGACATAAACACATTCAACATGTGATCAGTTTCTGTCATATCTGAGGACACTGTGACCGCAGTTGACAAAGAACCATTCAAGTTTAGGAATATCTGGAAATGGACTACCTGAGCTGATTGTGGGGACATTACTGAAAGACTACAAAAGCCAAGCTGGTCTACTTCATACAAGAGCTACTATATTTACATGTTCTTATCACACATGTTAGCACCAGCGGAAATTATAGTACTGTTTAATTACAGCTCCGTAATTATAGCCAGCGCCAGGAACCAGCTTTATAAACGAATATTTATTTTTCTAAATACATCACAAGGTAATTCATATCCTCCTCAGCAACCTGCTGGGGATGGCTTGATAAAGAGCGCAAGGATGCCTGTAACAGCTGTCATATTGCCCTAAATTGCACTATTCTTGCTGTGCTGGATGAGGGGGTTATGAATTACTTTGTGACAGATTTGGCTGGTCTGATTCGTTGTGCTGAGTGTAACTACAGAATTGGATTTGGTACGTCCTCCCAGTGCTTGGGTGGACCACAGTACAGGACCAAGGCTGCAGTGCGGCCCAACCGTCATCTTAAAGATGATGCCAAATAGTGGCAATTTCACTACTCCAATGTGAGGATCCGCTCGGCTGCCTGCGCAGGCAGGCAGCCTTTTGACCACTGTTCAGGTCTGCATTCTGCAGGTCTCTGGAAGAGAGACCTTTTGTCAGTTGTGCAGCTTGCTGCTGAGGAATTTGCATACGTTTGTCATGCAGATTGCCTAGCCCCATCCTTTGTAGGCTTGCTCTATATATACCATGTGATATCACAGATCTGGGCTGGTCATAAGGGTTAGTCCTGTGAGACACTCCTGAGTGTCAGCCTTGCTCATTGTTTGAAGATTAGCCTAGAGTAATTCCTGGGACTGCACTAGGCAGGTTCCCTAGTGCAGTTAGGATTGCATATCTGTTTTGTTTGTCTGTTGCGATTGTCCTGTCCCAGCGGTGGTCGACAGGATATCGTTCTGATCTTTGTTCTTGGAGTATAGCTGGAGCAGCGGTTGCTACCAGCTATCTCATCTGATCTGTTTTGCCAGGATCGCACTCGCCTTGCGCTAGTGCTGTGGATCCGTCTGATCTCCATCTCTCTTTCTATACTTGGATCGCACTCGCCTTGCGCTAGTGCTGTGGATCCTTCTGTTCTGTCTTCCTGGATCGCACTAGCCTCTTGCGCTAGTGCTGTGGATCCTATCTCTCACTTATTCCTGTTTTCGTGTATCTGTCTTGTCTGCTACGAACGCTTGCTAGAGGCTCAGTGAGGTAACCGTTAAGCAAGCGCTCGCGTCCTCTGTTTCATGTTTGTCTGTCGGTGGTTAGTTAGGCGTGCTTGTCTCTGTTGTGCTTAACACGCGGAGACTGCGCATAAACTCGTGCACTGTTGCGAATGAGTGCGGTGTTCGCGTTTAGCTAGCGTTTGTTATTTTCCTTATCTTCTCATTGTATGATTTGCTGTGCCTTTGCTACTCTCATGCTCTGCCTTGCTGTAGCCTTGTGTCACCTCTGGCAATCGCCTCTCTCGCGATTGCGTTCCTACTTCATATCTGCTGTTGTGTATGCACCGTCGCGGGTTGGCGACTAGTTTGGTGCACACACATACAATCTGTCCCTGTGCTCATTCTTTTCCGCAATTGCTTCTCTTGCGATTGCGTTCTCACTTGGTTTCTTCTGTTGTGTGTCCACCGTCGCAGGTTGGCGGCTAGATTGGTGGACATACATACATTTCTCATCTGTGCTTATTCGGTCTTGTGTCGCTGTTAGCAATCGCCATCTCTGGCGATTGCCTTCTCACTTTGTCTTCATGGTTGTGTGTTCATCGTCGCAGGGTGGCGACTAGTTTGGTGGACACACATACCCATCTGTCGCTTTGATCTCTCTCTTTCAGGGCTATCTTGCCCTGCATTTCTTCCCTTCGTGCACTTCCTGTCTGGCGTGTGTGGCAGGGCAGAGGAGCTGTTCCTCTGCACTCCACAGCTCCACCTGCCGACAGGAATTTCCCTCTACAGGTTCATTACACCTTTTGCTGGGTTCCCTCAAATTACACGCTTGTGGAGGATTTCCTTAGTGTCAGCGCACGTCTTGTGCGCTACGTGCGCTGATCACGGAGAGAATTCCACAATCGTTACATCCAATTCCTAGGAAAACTGCAGAACTGGTTTTAGCAAAGAAGATCAATTTTGTTAATAGATAAGAGGAAATGAGATTTGTTTAGTCCATATAATCTTTCCACAGCACCCAGGGCTTTTTGTCACAGTGCAGTATGCCAATAGCAGTGAGACACATATTTGTGTGGCAGTCAGTCATGAGCTTTATTGTTTTTTGAGTCTGAATGCATTTTTTTTTTATTGTAGTTACGTTTTGATTGTTTTGATAGGTTACTATGCACCAATGATCTTTGAAGGCTAATTACAGGGCTTACTAGAATATCCAGTGATTGTTCTTGAGCATAACACTAAGACATAGAGAACTTGAGTTTTCAAAGCAACTGTACGTACACACGCACTCACGCATGCACACATACTACTACTACTATTATTACTACAACTGCTCCTGCTACTACAGCTGCTACTGTTGCTGTGTTGCTGCTGCTTTCTAATGGTGGACAGAAGTCAGCACAAGTGTCTAAAACACACTTTAAGTGAGAGGAATACGGAGGCTGACATTTATTTAGTTTTAAACAATGCAAATGACCTGGTTGTCCTGCTGATCATCTACCTCAAATACTTTAGCCATAGACCCTGACAAAGGATCCAGACCATGTGCATCATCTACCTCAAATACTTTAGCCATAGACCCTGACAAAGGATCCAGACCATGTGCATCATCTACCTCAAATACTTTAGCCATAGACCCTGACAAAGGATCCAGACCATGTGCTGACTGAAGTCTGACTAAATTAGCCACATGCTTTCGTGAATGGATTCTTGAAACACCACCTTTTATAACTTTTTATACGTTCCTGGTAAAAAAAACAAAATAAAAATGCGTACATACTAAAAAGGGCGCTGGGGAAATTTGGGCACTGGAAATAGCTGCTAGTAGAATATTGATAAAATTACCAATATTCTTCTGTTGTGCAGTGTTAATTACAATATACAGGCTGCATGTGCCGCACAAACACAAATAATATTGGGCGCCATCATAGGCACCCATACAAATAACGGCTAAGTTCCTGCTTCCAAAAATATAGATAGTAGTGTGGCATACATGACACTGACATATAAGAGCTGCAATTGCTCACAAAATCTTCAAAGATTTAGAGTTTATGGATTCCACTACACATTGGATGAAATCGGTGCCGCAAAGAGCATGCCGATCGTCGATGCAACCAATTTCGGGACGAAATTGGTTGCATGTATCGATCGAACATGTTGCAAGATGTTGGATCGTCATCGATCAGATGCGGTGTGGTAACGGCAAGCAATATCGGGGTGAGCAGAAATTGAGACAAAACCCCTGGCGCTGTTCCCTCCGTGTATAAATGTATCTCCTGTGTGTGACATTGCCTGTCCTGTGTCACACACTGCCCGTTGCCCGTCCGTCTTCGGAATCCACCGCTCTTACATTAGTAGTGTACACGCTGCTGGCCCATAGCACACGCTCCAGGTATGCGCCAGCGGCGTGTATACTGCTAGTGGAGGAGCGGTGGATTCCGAAGATAAATGGGCACTGCGCGGTGGCCGACACAGGGCAGGCAATGTATAAATGCACACACGGGGGGAGGTACATTTATACACTGGGGGGGGGCAGCGGCAGACTCGGTCATTTCCCAACAGTTTTCATACTGAAATTGATCGGGAATAGGTCTGTGGTGTATGGGCAGCTGACAGATCTCTCTCTAATCAGAATCGATCAGAGAGAGATTTTTCTCTTGGTTGAATCTACCCATCATTGCTAGATGTATGGCTACCTTAAATATGGCAGCCACCATATGCCACTCACTTCAAGTTCCCTTCCCTATCACTAGTTGTTCCTTGGACCACTTTTTAAAGTGGGATCAAATTTTCCATGCAAATAAGTCGTGTACTTAAAATATATATCTGCAGGTTTTTTTTTTCCCAAATGAAGCATCTTGCCAGTGTTTCATCGTTATATTTACTTGGTTGAGCCTCCAGCTGCTTAGAAACCCAAGAAGGATGAAGTCTCTCCATAACATGCATTCTTGATCCCCCTTCTTGATGCAACAATATCTGCTGGGAACATTTCTGCACAGGAAGTAAGTTTTTAGAAACGGAATAGTACAGTAGCCTACTTTGTCCAAAACTGCAGCTTCTATAAAAGAATTATAACCTTTCTAATGCTATACAGCTATACCATAGCAGTTTGTAAATAACAAGATTTTGTGCAACACTTTATATACCTTTTGGCAATTAATACAGAATATTTAGTTTAATTATGTGCGTAGCAGAGTTGTCTTTTAAGTAGCGATATAAATTGGATGACACTGCATGCTCACTTGTAACATTGGCAGCGCCAGGGTTACGGTGGGTGGTAAGTGTAGGTGTCGTGACGGTGTCGCAGCTGCCTTGATAGAAGAACATTGTATAAGCAGCATGTTATGTGCCAAGACTGAGCTTATGTCTGAAGTCTTGGGGGAAGGACAACCTGCTACAGAAATAGATTTAAAGTGACAGTGATACATTTTACTGAGTGTGCGTTTTTAATGGTATATCTGTTTGTATGGGGGTGGCAGACGTTTAAAAAAAACAAAACAAAATGCCATGGTTGCATTTCTGAGGGGGACGGAGCACTCACCTGACGGAATGAATTATGGTCGATCACAAAAGTAATTAACCCTGACACCCTCACCGGTCCAGCATCAAGGACCACTATCGCGAAAATCTTTAAAGGGGCACTACAGCGAAAAACTGTAAAATTTAAAATATGTGCAAACGTACCGTATACAAATAAGAAGTACTTTTTTTCCAGAGTAAAATGAGCCATAAATTACTTTTCTCCTATGTTGCTGTCACTTACAGTTAGTAGTAGAAATATGACATTACCGACAGGTGTTGGACTAGCCCATCTCTTCATGGGGGATTCACAGCATGGCCTTTATTCTTTATAAAGATACTCCTTCCAAATAATGTGTGAAAAGATGCTGGCTAGCCTCCCTGCTCACTGCACACTTTTTGGGAAGTTGGACGGAGCAACTGCCATTCACTGGGTGCTTTTGAACATAAAGAAAACCTTAAGAATCCCCCAAGACGAGATGGGCTAGTCCAAAACCTTTCGGATCTGTCAGATTTCTACTACCTACAGCAACATAGGAGAAAAGTAATTTATGTCTCATTTTATTCTGAAAAACAAGTACTTCTTATTTGTATGCGTTTACATGTATTTAAAATTTTGCGATTTTTGCGCTAGTGGTCCTTTAACACTATGCAAGACATGACAGGCTCTCTTTTATACTAAAAGTACTCTTTAATTGTATGTGTTAAAGTGTACCTGAAGGGAAGAAAACCGTCCTTATGGAGGGGGAAGCCTCTGAATCCTAAAGAGGCTTCCCTAATCCTCCTCAGCAGAGAGTCTTCAGCGCTGGCTCCCCCAAAAATCCCCTTGTCAGCGCTTGTTGGGAGCCTTGCGCAGGTGCAATATCCGCTTCCCCTCGGGTGCACTCTACTGCTCAGGCGCAAGCCTCCTGCGCAGTAAAGCAGATCCAAATCGGGCTCGGCTGTTTCCGCCAGAGCCCAAGCTGAAAGTTGCTAGTGCGTCTGTGCAAGCAGGCGAATGTAAATATTACTGCTGCTGTGTGTTCAGGGCTTCCAGCTCTGCATCTGGGTGGCAGAGAGAGACAGGGGGAAGCCTCTTTAGGATCCAGAGGCTTTCCCATCCGAAGTATGTATCTACATTTTTAAATGTGCAGGTTTACTTTAAGTGGCAATTATGCAGTTTGAGTTTTGGACTAGATATTCTTAGGTCACAATGTCTGCCTTTTTCTTTTGCTTATTTGTACAATTTCCTGCGACTTTCTGTCTATTGACATTTGCAACCCCGAGAGGCAGACCCCATTTACCTGTCAGCCTGCTTTTCTGGCAGAGGCAGAATGAGGCTTGCACTGATGTGTGACTACAGAGCAGACTACACTGGCCCACTGTGTTCCGTAAATGCACATCCACAGCTTAACTACGGTATTATTAACAGCTTATTGTGTTTTATTATTTTTCTTCAATAAGCTTTATTTGATAAGACAATAAACATTGTGGAGTAACCCTAATCAACCAGACCATTTGTCACAGACTTTATTTAGTTGCTCAAGTTTAGCAAACATACATTAAAGCGGATCCGAGATGAAAAACTAACTATAACAAGTAACTTGTCTGTATATCTTATCTAAAGTTTAGATAGTTTACATAGAAAATCTAGCTGCAAACAGCTTCAAAAGTTTTATTATTTATTCCTGTGATACAATGAGGGCAGCCATGTTCTGTTTGTCACATTGTCACAGGCTGAGGGCTGGAGATGCTATCAGCTTGCCTGTGTGTAAATTCAGTCTCCTCCCCTCTGCCTCTGAAATCAATGGCTAGTAACCTCCTCCTGCCCAGACTGAGCTCCCATAAGCACTTACTACAGTGCCAAGGCACTGTGAAAAGCTGTGGGCGTGGCTTGTTTAGTTTATAGGGAATTAGAGTATTAAAACAAAACAAAAAAAGTATTTGGCTTGAGGAATGCCCTATAAAAGATATGAAAGGAACACAATTATGCAATGAGTAAAAGTTTATCTTGGATCCACTTTAAGGCTTTCTAGTAATAGATTCATATACTAAAGGCTGTTTAATTTATGTTGACCGTGAATAAATGGGAAAGTAGGAGGAGTCTGCGTGTCATCAGTAAAGTGGTGTGCATGGAACTATAGGTTTCCTCACTGTGCAGCTGTCAGGGTATGATGTCATTTCTACCTCAGCCTGTGGTGAGGGCTGTGTTAGAACAGCGTGATGCCTGACAGGGTGTGAGGATAATGAGAGGTTTTCTCTCATTGCGCATTTTCACTGCTAGGACGTGAGACCTAAGAAAACACTCCTAATAAACATTCTTGTGTGGAAACTATGAGCATGTATCCATTAGATATTTTTCTTGTCATGGCCATGTTGTGCCTTAATACATATTTGTGCTGATATATTTTTATAATTACTTTTTTATATCAGTAGCACTAACACAATTTCTGTATCCTTATACAGAACATGTTGAATCATTTCTGTCAGTGACTTTCCTTGGGGCTTATGGGCCAATTTCCTTGCCACAGTCTAGGGCAGGGGTGCCCATTAGGTAGATCGTGATTTACCGGTAGATTGCGAAGGACTTCATGGTAGATCCTGACCCTATTACATTTTCCATTATGTATATACAAGTGTGCTCCTAAAATTGTACACAGGTAGATCATTTTGACTTCCTAATTTTTTTAATGTAGCTCAGAAGCCAAAAAGCGTAGGCACCTCTGGTCTAGGGGAAATTTTAAAAGACACCTGAAGTGAGAGAGATAGGGAGGCTTACATATTTATTTGTTTTTCAACAATACCAGTTGCCTGGCTATCCTGCTGATCTCTTTGGCTGCAATAGTGTCTGACTCTCACACCTAAAACCACATTATTTTGCCATTTTTTTTTTTGCCCCATTCTTCATAAGTTACCATTACTGACCTTTATCACTGCAGCTGCACTTTCTGCCACATTTGCTATGTTAAGTCTCATACACAGGCTTGATAACGACCACCTCAAGCATGTGTACGGCAGCCCCTCAATCCGCGAGCGATCAACTCACCTGACGGGCATACTACTTCTTTTAAGATGCCACTCCCCCGCCTGCTGCATGGTGTCATGCTTACAACGCTCCCACGTCTTTCCTCTCCCCCCTCCACCCGCATAGCAATAGTTTGCATGGCGTGCTACAAAGCTGACACGCGTTTTTACTGGCCCACGCAGCAATGTCACCCAAGAGCATTGGGTACTGCCTGACTACTGCGGATTACTTATATATATATATATTTATTTTTTCCGACAGATTTCTGTTTATTGTCTGAAAGACATGGAGGTTTTGAAAAGATGCTCACTGAAAAACATCAGCATCCTGACTTGCCGCTGTATAACACTGTAGGACTGAATGACTGGGATGTGGTAGATGGATTCCAGAACACCTTTGTGGATGGAAAGCCCATTCCATGTCGTGCTCCTCTGTCTGTCTTACAAAAAGGTATGAAGAAGAGAGATCTGGAAACTTTCTGGATTCCTAGGCTTTTTTTTTGCATTATGAAATGTATACTTTCACTATGAAATTACTGTAACTTAGAAGAATGATGTTAGGCCTTGTCCAACTTATTACACAGATGCCACTACTGTAACAATCAATAATTATAGGCAGTTTATTGGCTCACAAATGTTCTGGCAATGGAAAGGACAGCAGGAGACATTGGCAGAGCTCCCAAACATAGGCTGCACCCGAATTAACTACTTGCAATAGATGTGCAGAGCTCCATGTTATGGACAAAATTACATAACTTGCATTTAAAACAGGTACAGCAAAGGAGGGCGTTAATAGCTTCACTATAAATAATATGTGCACAAATTAGTCCCTACTAAACTTTCCCACGGCGATGACGGGGCCCTCGCTGGGAAGGACCTACCACTAGTCTTAACGATAAAAACATAATTTTTCCTAGTGCTGCTAATCAAAAAATGGTATACACATTTCTTCAAACAAACATCAAACAAATGACAGCGCTCATAGGCTGTAACTGAAATGAAGACCAGCAGAGGCATGCAGAGCCCCAAAGGGGCTAAATACATGCCTTGAATGCAAATCAGATGCAAATTATGTACTAGTCCCTAATCTAAATTTGAATGCAAATCGAAGCACATGAATGCAGCTAGCCATAAGTATACTTACATGAGTTTTGTACAGCAGGAGACATTGGCAGCACTTCCAGACAGAGACTGCATTCAAGGCATGTATATAGCCCCTGTGGGGCTCTGAATGCCTCCGTTCTTCATTTCAGTTGCAGCCTATGAACGCTGTCATTTGTTTGATGTCTGATGGAAAGGACAGGCCAGAGCCTTGAGTTGGAGATGCTAAAAACCAATTTCTGGAGAAGGAAACTCCTTCATTAGAGAACAGCAGCGAGGTTGAGTGGCAGCATGGGCTTATGGTGAGTAACTAGCGACTAATCAGTATTGCCTCTGATCACATGACTTCCTTTGATAAGTCATTCAAGGTAATCATAGAGAATATTTGTTTTGTGGAATCAGCTTTCCCTTAACTGCCTCAAGGACAGGAATGGATAATCTTCGCTCTGTTCATCTCAGCACAGGATCTTCCAAGTACCGTGATCTTTTCCTCTGCTGTAGCATTGGACTTCTCTAGAATGATTTGAGAATTTTAGCTCTGATAAAGCAATTTCTATTAGATTTGAACCAGGCACTTAAAGCTGAGTGCACACACTTAATGGCTCTCAGCTGAGGCAGCTGGTCAGGGCAGTCTCTGTTGAGAATGTATTGTGTGTATGGTGGCCCTGATGAATTGTTAGGAGATCCAGAATGTTGGATTGTGTTGGTCGAGCCCAAGCTTCTTTTTCTCACCCAGAAAAGGTACAAATAATAGGTTGGTAAAATACTGCATTTAGTATTTTAAACTTTTTTTTAATGAATGCACTAAGATTTTCACACATGTGGTAATAGTTTGGTAATTTACAGAAAAAAACATGGCTTCAATTCACTAAGACCTGTTTGGTAAAAAGTAGAAGTCCAACCAGCTGTGGAGTACTGCCTTGGCAGCTGTGTTCTGCTACAGGGATGTTCTCACACTTCTGGGCAGGGTTATGCTGATTCTTCTGGCACAAGTGGTCTAAAACATGAGCCGTTCCTTTGCAACTTGCATCTTCTGTCTTCAAAGAATAAAAGGCATGCCTATGCCTCTTTAGATCTGCATGCTCATCTAGTCTCACTTATTCTCTGTATCAGTGTTTTGTTTTTTTCCCCCTGTGCAAGTCTAAAGGTTTACAGGGAAACCTCTATGGTGGTGCACCGGCTCCTGGTTCTCGTGTTTTGTTCATTTTCTGATGTCCCACCTGGCAGTATATCAGCACCAATGGGAGGAGTAGTTGGATAGGGTGGCTCCTCCTATTTGCTGGCTCCTATGGCTGTTTGTTATTTACTTACAGTTTCAGGCTGGAGGTAAAATACAAAACATCTCACTTGCTTTACCAAATGTTCTAATCTTTGTAAATTGACATTTATTGAGCTATTTACCTCACTAGTTGGTAATTTTACTTCCTTTACTTTCGTGCAGTAAAAGCCTTAGTGAATTCATGTTTGACAAGATGTTTGGTAAAATCATCTGTTTTCTGCATTACCAAACACTGTAATGCTTGGTGAATTAAATCCATAGACACACCTGCAACAAATACTCTGGAGTCAAGTTCACGTTGTTGCATTACCATTTGTAAGTGTCGGGGCTAAGTGAATTATGATCAAGGTGTGTCATGGTAAATTTGTATCTTACTGCTCCAGTTCTGCACTTCTTTTCTTGTGGCAGAATTAACAAACTGCAAGCTAGGCATTTTACCTGAGCTTCTGTGCAAGAATACTAATGTAATATGCAGTGTTTACAGTTCAGTATTCATTATACTATGCTTACCATGGTTCTCCCAAGGGCAATTATCCTTTAATACAGTATCAGTTTGCAAGCAGATGTTTGTCAAATGTCTACGTTTGGCTTGATGTAAAAATAAATATTGTGTTCATACTTCCCTCCTTTTAACATATTAGTGAAATCAAGTAATACATATTGCAAGGGAACATCAAAAGGAAGGTTGAGAATCCTTGACAGCTAAAGCTAACATTCATAGGAGCTTAACTCCCTTTGAGCGTCTGTGTGCCACGTCTACCTCATTGGAGCATAAATTCTCCCTTATTTATACCCACCTTGTATGTGCGGGCAGTGAAAAGGATCTCCTGAAACTCACCGACGCCTGGGACAGGGACCTGGGTCAGCCCCTACCTGCTGAAGACTGGGAAAAAATATTTGAGTTAACACATAAATCTTCAGTTTCCCTGAACTTCCAGGAAAGAAACTTTTAAAATTTACGCAAGATGGTATCGGACCCCAGTACAGATAGCCAAATTTAGCGGGGCGACCCCGGACCTCTGTTGGAGATGCTCTCAGGCTGCTGGCACATACATCCACATGTGGTGGACGTGTCCCCTAATACAGGCGTTCTGGAAAAAAGTTTTTAAGATTCACCAATTCTTGTACTGTTCACCTCTGCCCCTACAGGCCTCAACAGCATTGCTTACCTTACTTCCCGGTAGAACTTCCACCATTAAAAAATCGCTAACCCCTCAATTATTGATATCAGCCCGATTACTCATAGCTAGACATTGGAAGTCAAACATAATCCCGACTATGACAGAGCTATTCAAGGAAATCAACAATATAATGCGTATGGAAGATTTATGCACGCCTGTACAAAACAATGCTGAAGCCTTTGTCAAGAGATGGGCAGTATGGTTAGACTTTAGGGACTCAGATAGAGGTAAGGCCTTTATTTCTTCTTAACTACAACAATGCACGGAAACCCAGCTCAACGAGACGCAGATAGGAGATAGCCTCATGCTGGTCAATATACCCCAAGGCGCCCCCCCCCCCCCCCCCACCCCTTTCTTTTCTTCTCTTTGGGCATCTGCTCTCGAAGTGTAATATATTTTGCATCTCACACATACTTGCAAATTGCATAAATTCGTAGAATCCACGCTTGAATAGTGTTTTCAAGGCACGACGTCTCCAGGTCTTTGGACTATAAATCTCCTAACTTCTCTTGAAAAGACTGCCTAAGCAAGACCACTCTTAACCTGATTAATACTGCAAGTTGTGTCTGGTCACTTCTTACTTCTTCGTGTATAGACGCAAGCTTTCATGAACCTGCCACTTTATGGACACTACTGAGATGTCGATGCTCTGTTTTATTGTCTGGTTGTTTGTTTAATGTTATAAAACTTGAATAAAATTCTATTTGAAAGAAAGAAGGAAGGTTGAGAGCTAGGGAGCCGATCTTCCTGTTAGATCCATGAGCATATTGATATCAATTTCACATAATACTGTATAGGAACCGATTCCACCACTAACCCTTCCCTCACATGCCAGATCAGGGCTGACCAACTCCAGTTTTCAGGGGCTGGGATCCTCATTCTAAGTACAGCTCAAGTTAATTGATGGGACTGAATCAGGGAAGATGTGGTTCATCAAGTACAGTAGAACACATTTCTTAAGGAGTCCATACACTGCTTGATTTCTATCGAATTGATCGATCAGAAGTCAATTCTATCAATCGATCGATTTGCAGCCGATTTCGATCGATTTGATCTATCTGAAGGATGGAAAATCTAGGTCGATCTGCTGCTGGCAGTAGATAGATGGCCCATAGAGTTGCATTGGATCTAATGGTCCAATAATGCATTTAGATTGATTTTCAATAAATTTCATTCTGAAATCTATTGGAAACCTGTTCCTAGTGTGTGGCACACATCAGATAGATTCCTGTCAGATTCGACTTGACAGGTATCTGCCAGAAATCTATTTGATGGTCCAATCCACTGAAAATCTATAAATGTATGGCCACCTTTAGTCCATTCTTAACACTGACATGGCTATGGCCTTCGAGGACTGGAGTTTGACAGTCCTGTGCTAGATTGTGTATCAATTGACCATCTTGGGTAAAATTCTAGCATGAGTATAGCTGTTCCACAACCTACAGTGGTTAGTGACCTTCTGCCCATGGCTCATTAATTTGCCTCACAATCCATCTTCCAAATGTCTATTGTGTACTCATTGCCAATTTTGGATGGATAGGACTCTGTGATGGGGGTGTGCAAGAGAAGTATTACAGATTATCACTATTCAGCAGTACACAGCAATCTTGCAGGTATTTATGCAAGTAGTATAGTGCGCATAGCACAACTTGAGTTATGTAAGTCAGAGTTTCCCAACCCTGTCCTCAAGGCCCACCAACAGTACATGTTTTGCAGAAAACCACAAATATTCTCAGGTGGGGTAATTAGTGTCTCAGCAGAGATGATTAACTGCCTCTCTGAATTTCCACAAAACATGCACTGTTGGTGGGCCTTGAGGACAGGGTTGGGGAACACTGATTGTAGGTAATGCCCACGTTTCTAGTATTATGTGTCACCTACCGTATATAACGTGAGTTGAACTATGTGCACAACCTGTAAAATGTTTGTGCTCTGTGCACAGCAGTTTTACCCTTGAATAGGGAATCTGCCCCATTGTGGTCATTTGTGATTGGTAGATGTTCATTTGCAAAGTACAATATTACCTTTTTAATACAGCAGATATTTAAAAGCACCGTAATTACCTTACCATGAGCAGGATGCACAACACTTAATGCATACATCCAAAACTGCTGTTTAATAGCATATCTGTAGCTTATTCATATAACAGAGCAGTGCAATCCAACTTGTAAATGTTTGTTTTGGCCTTTAGTGCAGTGTGGCTATTTGGTAAGACTTGTGAGAGAAGTGTAAAGTTGCATGTACACCCATCATGTCGCCCCTTAGGATTAAGATCACTCCTGTGGGTAACACTGCACGGAACAAATTATGTACAGACATGTAGCTTTGGTATATCAGAACAGTTGCTATGGGGAAGGGAGGCGGAACGACGGAACAATGAAGGGGCTTCTCGTGGGCGGGGTAAGGAAGGGAACAATACCCTTGTATGTGACTGTCATTTACGAGTCCAGCATTCCAGATCTTTAACCATTTATACACGTGTTGTCCCCCGTTAGCCCGGAAGATCAATGATTGGAAACATAGTTCCCATTCATTGATCTAAGTCCCCGGTAGAAAGACCGACTGCTTCTCATTAGAAGCTGCCGTCTTCCTGACAAAATTTTTTTTTTCCTTTCCTCCATATGCTTCCTGGAAGCGAGCACTTCACTTCCAGGTCTAAAAAAAAAAAATAACTGTGGCCATCTTGTGGCAAAATAGTAAAACTACATCTACATATATTTTTTAATAAAATGAACCCACATTTTTACATTTAAAATTAACTGTTTACCTCCAACACCAAAAATTACCCAAATAAATTCTTTTAATGAAAAAAAAAATTACTATTAAAAAACAAAAACAAAACATAAATAGTTACCTAAGGGTCTGAACTTTTTTAACCACTTCGGGACCGGCCGCCTAACTCCCCTTAAGGACCAGGGCATTTTGTGGGGGAGGGGGGTGTGCGCGTTTGGGGGGTCGGGCGGCCGGATCCCCTCTGTGGCTGGCTGGGCAGTGTCCCCCCCATGGTGGCAAGTGTCCCCCCCATGGTGTAGCTGGCAGCCATTACTCACCTTCCAGGCTCCAGCGATGAGCCGCAGAAGCCACCTCTTCTCCAGCCGGCATCTCCGCTCCAAATGACGCGCAGGTCGGGTTGCGGCTTAATGTTGTCATCAAGCCGGGACCCGGCGCTGACGTCAGACGGAGCAGAGATGCCGGCCAGAGCAGAGGGGGGCGCCGATCGTCGCTGGAACGGCAGGGAGGTGAGTGGATCCTCTTCTTTTCCCCCCTGCCGCCGCCGCTGTCAGAGTGATCACTACGATCCGACGGCGATCGTAGTGATCACGTGATCAGCAGCCATACGTGATGGCTGCTGATCACTAGGGGGAGATGCCAGCTGTCATATGACAGCTTAATCTCCCCCTCCGGGTGCGCTCGATCGCGTCGGGAGCGGTGCTTTAGCGCAGACGTTGAATCAATGTCCGGTCAGAACGATACCACCACCTGTCGGACGTTGATTCTACCTGCGGCGGTCCCCAATAGGTTAATATGCATGTGAAGTGGGTACAATAACGAACATTTTTTAAATTTTAAGTTTGTAAATAGTGATGGACACAAAACTGAAAAAATGAACCTTTATTTCCAAATAAAATATTGGCACCATACACAGGGCTGTGGAGTCGGGACAAAAATCTTCCGACTTCTCAGTTTATGAAACCACGACTCCGACTCAAACTCTGACTCCGGGTACCCAAAATGACTCCGACTCCTACTCCTTAGTCTCAGGGCTGTGGATTTTATACAAAAATCATCCGACTCCTCAGTTTATGAAATCAACGACTCCCAACTCCGAATCCGGGTGCCCAAAATTGCCCCGACTCCTCGACTCCAGCTCCGACTCCACAGCCCTGGCCGTACATTGTGATCGGGACATTATTTAAATGGTGTAATAACCAAGACAAATGGGCAAATAAAATGCATAGGTTTTAATTATGGTTACCATGTAGCAGTTTAAAGCTATAATGGATGAAAACTGAGAAATACCGTATTTTTCGGAATATAAGACGCTCCGGCATATAAGACACACCTAGGTTTAGGGGGCAAAAATCAGAGAAAAAAAAAATAACCTAATCCTAGGTGTGTCTATGGTGCAGGGGCATCTTATGGACCTTTTCTCCCTAAACTGTCACTATCTAAGCTACACTGCACATCTATACCACACTACACTTCACTTCACTTACCCCTGCTGCCCCCACTACACTACACTACACTACACTTCACTAACTAATCCCTCCTGCTGTAACCACCTACTACACCACAGAACCAACCCCTTCTGCCGCCACTACACTACACTTCACTAACTAACCCCTGCTGCTGTAACCACCTACTACACTACACTACACTAACCAACCCCTTCTGCCACTACCAAATACACTACACTGGCTAAACCCTGATGAAACATATCACCTGATCCTGTCGCCACGATCCTCTCCTCCCCCATCTGGCTTTCTTCATCAGAGGGCGTCCGTCATTCAGGATGCAGGTCTTCAGGGTCCCAGCTGCTGCGCTCCTCTTCAGCTGCAGTCTCCTTCTCTCTTCATCCCAGGACATCCTGTCATCCTTGTGAAGGTCTTCAGAGCCCCAGCTGCCCGCGCTCCTCTTCTCTGCAGTCTTCGTATAGACTGTAGCCTTGCGGTATACATGTGCTGCCGCCGCCATCCTTCCTAGTTACGGCGTCTTCTCCCGACGTCCTCCCTAGTTACAGCATCTTCCTCTGACGTACTTCCTAGTTACAGTGCCCTCTGCTGGTTGATCTGCGGCGCACGTGTGCGCGTGACGTCAGGCACTGTAACTAGGCAGGACGTCGGGGGAGGACGCTGTAACTAGGGAGGACGTCGGGGGAGGACGCCGTAACTAGGAAGGATGGCGGCGGCAGCACATGTATACCGCAAGGCTACAGTCTATACGAAGACTGCAGCGAAGAGGAGCGCAGGCAGCTGGGGCTCTGAAGACCTTCACAGTGACTGACAAGACATCCTGGGATGAAGAGAGCCAGACGAGGAGGAGAGGATCGCGGCGACAGGATCCGGTAAGTATATTCCAGGCCACATTTACCGCATCTTTGGAAAATTAGACACTTTTCCCCCTCATTTTTGGGGAAGAAAAAGTGCGTCTTATATTCTGAAAAATACGGTAATGATTTTTTTTCCATTTTATTCTTAATATTCCTGTGAAAATGCATTTAGAAAAAATTCTTAGCAAAATGTACCACCCAAAGAAAGCCTAATTGGTGGCGGAAAAAAACAAGATCTAGATCAATTCATTGTGATAGTTAGCGATAAAGTTATTGGCGAATGAATGGGAGGTGAAATTTGCTTTGATGCATAAGGTGAAAAATACCCGCGGGCTGAAATGGTTAAGTGATGTATTGGGTTATCTGTACACACTAGAGCAGGCTTTCTCAACCAGGGTTCCCTGGAACCCCAGGGTTCCTTGAGTACTCTGCAGGGGGTCCTTGGCATTTTCCCTCATCGCGAGGGAAGTATAATAGAGCACATTATAATAGGTGGTGCTGTAAAAATAAGCACTAAATTGGAGTTAAGGAAACAGTATAAACAGCCTAACCTGCTTTTAAAGACCATGCCCCTTTCAAAAATAATGCAGGGGTTCCTCGAGATCCGAAACATTGTTTGAAGGGGTTCCTTGAGATCCAAAATTTATTTGCAGGGTTCCTGCAAGGTAAAAATGGTTGAGAAAAGGCTGCACTAGAGTCTAGCTCTACTAGACTTAACTACTTTGGCCTTTTGGACGTATAATATAAGTCCAAAAGGCCACATGTGCGCTCCCACGGCAGATCGTGTGCATGCACACGCGCTGCCGGGCCGCGGTTCATTAGCCAGGGAATCAATTAATTGGGACATGGTGCCCGATCATTGATCCCTTTCCCCCGCAGAAAAAGCGACGGCTTCTCTCGGAAGCCTCGCTCTTTCTGCCTCTTACGTCCCCCCAAGTCCCTCTAAGCGTACATGTAGAGTGACGTAATGTAAACACACTCATTGTTGCCATCTTGTGGCAAAAAATAGTAAAACTACATCTATATTTACTATTTACATCCCACCCTCCCAAAAATACCCAAATAAAATGTTTAATAAAAAAACAAAAAACAAAAAAATTAAAAAAAAAAGTAAATATTTACCTAAGGGTCGGGTCTAAACTTTTCCATGTAAAGATTAAATATTTCTATTTATTTATTTATTTTTTAATCATAAGCTTGTAAATAGTGATGGATGCAAAACGGAAAAAATGCACTTTTATTTCCAAATAAAATATTGTCGCCATACATTGTGATAGGGACATCATTTAAATGGTGTAATACCCGGGACTAGTAGGCAAATGTCACCAGGAGCGTACTGCGCAGGCCCAGTATGATCTGTGCCTGCGCAGTACGCTCCTGGTGACATCAGCAGGAACGAGGACACGGCAACGCAGGTGCAGTGGTTTTCAGACTTTAAAGCCTGAAATTTCAGAAGTGAACCAGAGGCGGGGCCGGAGCATCGGTGAGTGGCTGCGCGGGCACAGGATGTCTGCAGGGAACCATTAGAAGCCCCGGGTAAGTTCAACTCATTTTCCCCCGACCCCCCTACAGTATTCCTTTAACAAGCTATCCATGTGGTCCAGATCTTTGATTGTGGTAGAAAAAGGTTAAAATGCCTGCATTTGTATAACGGCCACTTGTGACCATGCCTCAGCCATAATGTTATGGCATGTTCATACATAGGCATTGTAAAAATGGCAGGCATGTTAGGCTTCATTTAAATGCTCCCATTAACTTCTCTGGACCTTTCCATTGTTCCCACTGAAATCTTTCAAAATGCCTCACAAGTGGCTTTTTATTTTTTATTTGTGATGTGTGAACGGGCCGTTTAAATATAGTATGATAAAGACTACTGTAATACCTACAGTAAAACTGACAGAGAATGATGGTCTGATGAGCATCATACTTCTCCCAGCACTTTCTCAAAGGTGCCCTGCTTTGGCTGGTGTCATATATACTGTATTACAATATATTTATGAGATTAAAGAATAATCTTGTTAAACTCTGATATAGTAAAACTTCGGGTATATTGAACTAAATATCCAAGTCCCGGCTAAGCACCATTATAAGTCTATGTCTATGGGAGTAACGCCTGGTATAGTAAAATCTGATATAATAGAACTTCTGTTATAGTAAATCTGTTTTTGGCCTCTGTGGTATGTATGTATCCGGCTATAGAGGAAAGTGGGCGGGTGCATGCGATATACATCAGTCCCATGAGCTCCGGCCGGGCTGGCAGGCAGCCACTTGTAGCCTGCTCACTATCTGCACACTACTCTGGCCCTGCATGAATTACCGCAAAAGCACCAGCTGGGGAGACCTATGTTTCCAGTGTAAGCTGCCTTCTGTCATTTGTGACTTGCTTGTGCATGGCTGCAGCACTACCGTATTATCCAGGCTGCACAGAAATGTAGACAGAGGAGCACACTCATTACTATACCTGCATTAACTGGTGAGATCTATGCTTTCTGCGCTATGCTTTCTGTGCAAGCTGTTGCATGATTACTGCTTGCACATTTTGGCATATTGAGCACTGTGCATTTTGATCTAGCTTAGGCCCTGTCTATGCTAGATCATCGCTTTCTGAAGCATTGAAAAGAAAAAAATGACTCCCAATTATTGAGTATGACCATTTCTGGTATGGTAAACGGCTAATATAGTAAACTACTTTGCTTGGTCCCTTGGAGTTTATTATAAAGGGATTCTACTGTATAAGGAAAACAATGAATTCAATATTTATTATATAACTCTGAGAAAACATCAAGTGTTTTTCATCATTCTTAAAAATTGGGTTACCGATGTTCTCTTTAATTTCAGTACACCAGCAATGAAAATCAATACATGCATTCGAGACACAGTAATTACTTACAAACAGATAAGGCAATAATTAAGGATTATTAAGTGCCCAACATACTGAGGTCCCTGAAGCACTGAGGTTGTTGAAACAGAGAGCACACAGATCTGTGCAGCATGAGCCTTCCAAGCAGCTTCCCGGCAATTCAAGGAAAAAAGACTATCAGGGCTCATCCAGATTGTATTGCAGGAACACACATAGGACCCTCATGCAAATGTGAATAATGATGTGTTCCCACTTGTGCAGGACAACTTGCGGCCAGCGGGAGCAGTGTCCACTCTGATGGGCTGCTGTGGTCTAGCTGTAGCCCAGGGCAGTTGCACGACCCCCGTTGTCTATGTAGGGGAACGCATCCGCCTGCCCGGGATTATCGCTTACTGCATCAGATCCCATGAATCTATTGCAGCATGATAAGTGTGAATGGCTCCTATGTACAAAATAGGAGCCGTTTACTGTCCGTTTCACAATTAGATAATTTTTCATTTTCTATTTACAATAACTTTCCAGCACTTTTCAACTTAAAAAAAAAAAAAAAAAAAAAAAAAAAAAGTTAAGTGAAAAAGTACCATTAAAATTATTTTGCGTATTTTCTTGCTTCACAAAATCGCTTTCGCTAAGTGCTAGCGATTGCAATAGCGATTTTGGTGTGCACTAACCCTTAAACTGTTATATAGGGTTAATTTAGCTATCGTGACTTATATGAAGATAAGGGTATGGAAGCCAGGGAGAGATAGTTTGAGGTGGACTGATAATGCTGCTGAGGCCTTCTTATGGAAAAGGGAACCTAAACTGAGAGGGATATGGATTTTTACTTTTAAACAATACCAGTTGCTTGGCAGCCCTGCTGATCTCTTTAGCCGCAGTAGTGGCTGAATCACACACCTGAAACAAGCATGCAGCTAATCCAGTCAGACTTCAGTCAGAGCACCTGATCTGCATGCTTGTTCAGGGGCTGTGGCTGAAAGTATTAGAGACACAGAATCAGCAGGAGAGTCAGGCAACAGGTATTTTAAAAGGAAAAATCCATATCCTTCTCAGTTTAGGTTCCCTTTTAAAAGGTAATCTTAAAGTGGAACTAAACTCAGAAATTCCTCTCTGCTTTAAATGATTGGCCACAGCATGATAACCTTTAAGGGGGAAAAAATTCCTTCATTGCAATTTATGGAAATCCTAAAAAAAAATGGTTTTACTTGCTTTCACTTCTGCAGAAGGCTCTAATGCTGGGTACACATGGTAGGATTTTCAGTGCAATAGATGGATCCGATTGATAAAATCCCTCATGTCCGATATTACTACGGATCGAATCTGCTGCGCTCGATTTCTCATAGAAGTGAATAGAAAAAGCTAAAAACGAGGGAAGATAAGGGAAACTAGCGCAGAATCGAGTGCAGAATCGAGCGTAAAAACCGATTGGGTGGGAGAATCGCCCGGAAAAACGTAACGTGTGTACCCAGCATTGGTGGGTTAAGCTTCAGGCTGGTTTCACACTGAATATTGGTGGCTGCACCATATCGCCAAAAACATGCTTTCAGGGATTACCGCGTTAATACTACGTAATCCCAGTCTGGCAGCAGGAAGTGTCTCTCACTTGCTGTGGCTGAATTGATGGCGTACGCGGAAGCGTATTGCTAAAATACACTTCTGCGCATGTGCAACGCGTTAAACTTGCAGCGGTCATTTTAAAAAAACACGCGTCGCCATAGGTTTACATGACTTCCGGTCTGCCCCACTTCTCCACAGGTCGCCACAGGAGCCGCATGATAACGTAGGTATGCGCTCACATTAGATAGGGTACTTCCGGCACAGCACACCGCAGGCAATGTGAACTACCCCATAGACTTACATTGCCCTAGCGGTAGGCTGCCGTAAAGTGCCGCACTGCGCCAGTGTGAAAGGGCCCTCAATGTTTACTGTACGGAGAGCTGCTGAGTCAGAGCTTTCCTGCAGTCTATTCACAGTTGCTAATAAGAACTAATAAGACAGGTTTATGTAGAAGTGATTTCTTCCAGCAGTTACTGTATATGTGGGATTAAGACATTTTCATTGTGCAAGAGTTTGGGTCTGCTTCGATGGCAACTGAGCATCACCAAAAGGGAGGTTCTTAAGCCATAAGGGGCGGGGTTTGGGGATAGCATCATTATTTACTTATGGGTTGGTCCTCTTCTGGTCTCCCTTGTCGGTTTGGGATGTGCCACCTTCTCCTTGGATCGCAGTTTGTATGTTCCCAGCAGTGTTGTGCATGTGCCACAATGCATGCTGAGGAATGTCCATCACTGCAAGTACAGCTCTGTGCAACACTGCCGGGAATATACAAACTGCGGTCACTGCGGCAAGCCAGAGGAGAAGATGGTGCATACCAAATGAACAGGTGGACCCAAGGAGGAAGCAGGAGTTCCAAGAGGAAACCCACACAGACATGGTGAGAGCATACATATAGAGAGAATATAGAGGCTACTTCTTGCTAATGTAAAGGTGACCATACACACACACACAGATTGCCAACCAATTTGGCAAAATGATCGATCTCTGATCTAAATCTGATGAGAGAGGGATCTATTCCTACCACACAGCACATGGATTCCTTGATCATGCTGATTTGTATTGAAGAACAGTCGAATCAAGCCGTGTATCGCTATGGGCCATCAATCTACCTCTGTTCCTTCCCTGCCTTGATTTGATTTTCAGACCTGTGGATAATTTGGAACAATTTTCAGTAAAAAAAATGTATCAACATTTACAGAGGAATTGACCAGGAAAATTGATGTGTGTCAGGCCAGCATAAAGGATAACTGAAGCGAGAGGGATATGGAGGCTGCCATATTTATTACCTTTTAAGCAATACCAGTTGCCGGGTTGTCCTGCTGATCCTCTGCCTCTAATACTTATAGCCATAGACCCTGAACAAGCATGCGAATCAGATGTTTCTGACAAAAAACTGTTAAGGTCAGCTGCATGCTTGTTTCTGGTGTGTGATTCAGACACTTCTGCTGCCAAATAGATCAGTAGGGCTGCCAGGTAACTGGTATTGTTTAACAAGAAATAAATATGGCAGCTTCCATATTCTTCTCACTACAGTTGTCCTTTAAAGCTGAATGCTTACAGATACCTTGTTTAAGGAAGGTGCTTGGTTGACATTGATTCCTAATGTAATAGGTTTCAGGCAGATTTTATCAGAGTAATTATATCTGGCTGGAATGGACAGGAAATTTGATGTGTGTATGTCCAGGTTAAAGCTGGATGCTGGCAGATACCTTCTGTTTTAGGAAGGTACTCTGTTTAACGTGGTCATTTTGCATCATATTTTAGGGCTACATCACAGTGGTGCTTTGCAGTGCGGCATAATATCCGTTTTGTAACACGACTTGCCGCACTGCAATGCACCACCTATGTGTTATCCACAGAGCTGTGGTGAGATGCGGTGGAACGGCATGCAATTCATTACCCCTAAACATGGGCGTTAACAGTGACAGTGAAGCATAATTTTCATCGACTGTATGCTCCACTGTACTTCACTGTATGCGACACATCACGCAGATAATGTGCAGTGCTGCTTCTCCAATCCATTGAGTCCCATTCCTGATGTTACAGGGAACGCAACACAACTCTTAAAGGGACCCTGAGCAATAGATAAATATGAAATTGGTACTTACTTGGGGCTTCCTCCAGCCCACCGTAGGCTGTGAGGTCCCCAGGCATCCTTCTGGCTCCTCTGCCGGTCCCGCTGGCAACTTCATTACCGGCAGCTGAGTGTCAGCCCAACACTTCCTGAAGGGTGACGCTCTGTGTCATCACACCAGCTGATGTCAGTCCTGCACATGCGCGGTTCAGAGTTAGAAAACCGCGCATGCACAGGACTGGCATGCCGGCCGGCGTGAAGACACAGAGCGTCACCGTTCAATAATTGTTGGGCCGACACTCGGCTTGGGTGTCCCCTGTAATGAAGTCGCCAACGGGACCCCGAGAGGAGCCAGGAGGACGCCGGGGGAACTCGCGGCCTACGATGGGCTGGAGGAAGCTCCAGGTAAGTAGAGATTTCATTTTTATCTATTGCTCAGGGTCCCTTTAAGGCCCGTACCCACCTCGTGAATTTGCAGGCGATTTTTCCCGATGACCGGTGATTTCTTTTGAGTGACGATCAACCGTTTCTGTAGTCGTGGGTACAGTCGTATGATCATGCGAATGTCGTCTAGCATCGCACGCCCATAACGACCGTCGCAGCACATTAGATCTTTAAGATCTCCAGTCACTCCCGCTCAAATTACTGCAATCTCTTGAAGTCTCTTTCGCTCCCGTCGCGTGACGTTGCGCATAACCGCCGGCCAGAAGATGGATCGGGGAGCCCACGTTGTCAGGGAGACATCGCTGGGTCCATCTTCCTGCGTCGCAAGGTGAGTATGTAGCGTTATTCCTAGCCTAAAGCATTTCCTTTGTTTTAATTGCATTAACATGCCTCAGTAATAGAAAAAAATAAGTCAGATTTATCTTTGTTAGATATGCTTTGAAATCTGTCCTAAATGGCGACGAGGGCATTGGCAGGAGATTGCAGTGTGTCATAGAGCTGTGTTCCAGCTTCTCTGTTCCAATGTTTGCTGCTTTAATGCACACAACTTTTCAAAGCAGCAGGCGCAGCAGGAGGCGACCAGCACAAGCAAAATGTTTAAATAACACAAAACGCACTGAGCCGTGCTGCAGGAACAAATCCATTAAATGGCTCTCATCTTCTCAAAGGTTGTTCCATAGTGCTAGATATTAATACTATGCTTATGTCATATTCCGTTTTATCATTCCAGTATAAAGTCACTTTTATTCTTTATCTTCCCTTTTCTTAAAAGACATCCTGGAGCTTACAAAGAATTTTTCTGTACTGAAAGAGCTTCCTGAAACCCAACGTGGAGAGCTGTACGATCGGCTTTTTGAAATATTAGATGATGGACAAACAGTCTCCCAGCTACAGGCTGTGGTAAGGGCAAGCGACTATTTCAGCAAAACAAACGTCTGCTAACATGCACTGTCTTCCTGCACAGCTAATTGTACTAATATTTTACTGAGACTGCAAGTGGCCATTCCCCTCTTTGTGTATGTTGTAGCGTTTGCAGTTGAGATAATAAAAGTCAGATAACAGCCCTCTCCAAGACTTTGAAAGTCGTAGAGCTTAATGGCTTGTTTGCATAGAGATAACAACTGGAGTTTCTTAACGCTTCCTGTACTGGAAACTCCAGTTGTTATCTCTATGCAAACAAGCCATTAAGCTCTACGACTTTCAAAGTCTTGGAGAGGGCTGTTATCTGACTTTTATTATCTCAACTGTTCCTGGACTATTTACTTTTTCTCTGCCAGAGGAGATGTCATTATTTCACAGACTGCTCTGAAAGAATAATTTTGAATGCTGAGTGTTGTGTAACCTGCACATATTATAGAATGATGCAATGTTAGAAAAAACACTATATACCTGAAAATAAAAATATGAGAATATTTTCTTTGCTGCTAATCTTCTAGTAATTATTCATAGTACACAACCAATTCACTATATCATATTTTTTTTTTCGCTTCAGTGTCTCTTTAAGGACCAGAGCCTTTTTTTCCATTCAGACCACTGCAGCTTTCACGGTTTATTGCTCGCTCATACAACCTACCACTTAAATGAATTTTGGCTTTCTTTTGGTGCTATTTGATTGCTGCTGCGATTTTTACTTTTTATTATATTCATCAAAAAAGACATGAATTTTGTCAAAAAAAAGATTTTTTTAACTTTCTGTGCTGACATTTTTCAAATAAAGTAAAATTTCTGTATACATGCAGCACGAAAAATGTGGACAAACATGTTTTTGATTTAAAAAAAAAAACATTCAGCCTATATTTATTGGTTTGGGTAAAAGTTATAGCATTTACAAACTATGGTGCAAAAAGTGAATTTTCCCATTTTCAAGCATCTCTGACTTTTCTGACCACCTGACATGTTTCATGAGGGGCTAGAATTCCAGGATAGTATAAATACCCCCCAAATGACCCCATTTTGGAAAGAAGACATCCCAAAGTATTGCAATGATAGCAGCGCCAACAGAGTCTTCTTACATGGATCCTGGCACCTTAAATACAAACAGACAAGAGGGGGTTCCTCCTAGCGAGTAACGCTTAGCCACCTCACCCCTGTGCTCAAAAAAGGGTAATTGAAGTGCAAAGGCTATTACCAGATAGGAAAGGGAGATGACACACTCCCCCCGTTTTCCCCTGCTCATCAGATGCACATCTTGTTCAAAGCATATCAAATCCCATGTCGCAGCATCTACAAAGTACAGTGAGAACAACTTCTCATAGCGTAAACACGTTTTAATAAAGCGCCATAGGCCCCAATAAAATTACACGTACATAAAATCTACTTGTAAAACAGCATATAGTTACACATCCACAGTTGTAGCTCCGGGCGTCTCCTGCGCATCCCCGGCTTGTTCCTGTTTGCAGCATGCGTGCATCCTCCTAAGCTCCACCCTGGGGTATTTCTCCCACCCAGCATGAATATGTGTAAAAATACACCCCAAAACACATTGTACTACTTCTCCCGAGTACGGCGATACCACATGTGTGGCACTTTTTTGCACCCTAACTGCGCTAAGGGGCCCAAAGTCCAATGAGTACCTTTAGGATTTCCCAGGTCATTTTGCGGCATTTGATTTCCAGACTACTCCTCTTGGCTTAGGGCCCATAAAATGCCAGGGCAGTATAGGAACCCCACAAATGACCCCATTTTAGAAAGAAGACACCCCAAGGTATTCTGTTAGGACTATGGTGAGTTCATAGAAGATTTAATTTTTTGTCACAAGTTAGCGGAAAGCGACACTTTGTGAAAAAAAAAATACAAATCAAATTCCGCTAACTTGTGACAAAAAATAAAATCTTCTATGAACTCACCATACTCCTAACAGAGTACCTTGGTATGTCTTCTTTCTAAAATGGGGTCATTTGTGGGGTTCCTATACTGCCCTGGCATTTTAGGGGCCCTAAACCGTGAGGAGTAGTCTGGAAACCAAATGCCGCAAAATGACCCGTAAAATCCTAAAGGTACTCATTGGACTCTGGGCCCCTTAGCGCAGTTAGGGTGCAAAAAAGTGCCACACGTGGTATCGCCATACTCGGGAGAAGTAGTATAATGTGTTTTGGGGTGTATTTTTATACATACCCATGCTGGGTGGGAGAAATGACTCTGTAAATGACAATCTTTTGATTTTTTTTACACGCAATTGTCCATTTACAGAGTTTTTTCTCCCACCCAGCATGGGTATGTGTAAAAATACACCCCAAAACACATTGTACTACTTCTCCCGAGTACAGCGATACCACATGTGTGGCACTTTTTTGCACCCTAACTGCGCTAAGGGGCCCAGAGTCCAATGAGTATCTTTAGGCTTTACAGGGGTGCTCAAAATTTAGCACCCCGCCCACTTGCCAGGACAGTTAACAAACCCCACAAATGACCCCATTTTGGAAAGAATACACAACAAGGTATTCCATGAGGGGAATGGTGAGGTCATTGAAAATTTTATTTTTTGTCACAAGTTAACGGAAAATGACACTTTGTAAAAACTAAAAATAAAAATTCTGCTAACTGGTGACAAAAACTAAAATCTTCTATGTCACCGTGCACCTCACATAATACTTTAGGGTGTCCTCTTTCCAAAATGGGGTCATTTGTGGAGTCTGTCCTGGCATTTTAGGGTCTCTGCAATCATTACATGTATGGCCAGTATTAGGAGTTTCTGCTATAGTGCTTATATTGTGGTGGCTGGATAGAGTACTGGTTAAGGGCTCTGCCTTTGACATGGGAGACCAGGGTTCGAATCCTGGCTAGGTCAAGTACCTATTCAGTAAGGAGTTCAAGGCAAGACTCCCTAACATTGCAGGGTGGCCTCTTGAGCGCGTCCCAGTGGCTGCAGCTCTTGAGCGCTTTGAGTCCGACAGGAGAAAAGCGCTATACAAATGTTCAGATTATTATTATTATATTGGGAATAGGGGTAATGCACTCTGGGCTGAAAGGAAAAATGAACGGCAAACATACCCTGCTCCACATCAATGGCAGATCTTCCTCCACATCAATGGCAGTGATAACCTCAGGAGAGAGACACCCCGTGCCACCCTGCACTCAGGGTGAGCCACCAACTTATGTGACTGGGCCTCAGAACTTTAGTATACAGCATTATGCCTGTAGTATACAGCAATATGCCTGCCAATAGAGATGACTCTGTGCGGCATTAAAGTATCATCATAGGCCCAAAGTAAATCACATGGATACAGGATGTCCAGAATGATCTGTTCCTGAAATTGAAGGAAAGATCCAGTTCTCCCAGCCTTACTGTAGAGAACAAAGCTGTTGTAAACTGCCAATTGAATCAGATAAAAAGACACTTTCTTATACCAGCGTCTTGTTTTCCGGGAAATTAAATAGGGCGCTAACCTCTGGTCATTGAAGTCCACCCCTCCCATGTTGACATTATATTTGTGGACGACAAGGGGCTTTTCAATTACCTCAGTTGCCCGTTGAATTTGGACTGTCGTGTCTGTGTGAATGGTGGACAGAAAGTAAACGTCCCTTTTGTCCCTCCATTTCACCGCAAGCAGGTCGTCAGTACGCAAGGCGGCCCTCTGCCCCCGTTTAAGTCTGGTGGTAACGAGCCGTTGGGGGAAGCCCTGGCGACTAGGCTGCGCAGTGCCACAGCATCGGATTCCTTCTAACTTTAAGTGCTGATAGAGGGCCACACTTGTGTAATAGTTGTCCACATAAAGATGGTACCCCTTCTGGAACAAGGGTGACACCAAGTCCCACACAACCTTTCCACTGCTCCCCAGGTAGTCAGGGCATCCGACCGGCTCCAATTTTGAGTCTTTTCCCTCATAGACCCTAAAACGACCTGTGGCCCTTTCACAGAGCTTATACAGTTTCACCCCATACCGGGCGCGCTTGCTTGGGATGTACTGTTTGATGCCAAGGCGCCCGGTAAAGCGTAAGAGGGACTCGTCTACGCAGATGTTCTGTTCAGGGATATAAGCATCTGCAAATGTTGATGACAGGTGGTCTATGAGGGGCCGAATTTTGTGGAGCCGGTCATAAGCAGGGTGGCCCTTTTCACGACAGGTTTTGTCGTCGTTGAAGTGCAGGAAGCACAGGATGGACTCAAATTGTGTCCTGGACATGGCAGCAGGGTACAAGGGAACATGATGTACTGGGTTCATAGACCAATACGACCGCAATACATTCTGTTTTATTAGTCCCAAGTGAAGGATAAGGGCCAAAAAGATTTTAATGTCGGAAACTTGGACTGGTTTCCACCGGAAAGGCTGGGCATAGCTGCTCTCCGGGTGCTCGGTGATGAATTGTGTGGCTTTACGGTTGGTCTCAACCACAATTAAGTCCAAGAGAACCTGGGTGATGAACAGCTGCAAAAAGTCTAGGGCCGTTCCTAGATGAGCTGTCGCCACCTGGACTCCAGACTGGGCGGTGAAAGGGGGCACTACTGGTGCAGCGGAATCAGGGGATTGCCAATCTGGATGTGCCAGCACCTCTGGGAGTCTATGGGTACTACGGGCCCGTCTTCTTCTTGGTGGCTGCAACGGGGGTACTACTGCACGTGCCACCGTACCAGTTTCAACTTCCATGCTAGCGCTCACCACTTCACCAGGGTCTACGGAAGTACTGGTACTAAGTCCAGGAGATGCTGCGCTGCTGGTGCCTGCCTCACCAAGAAAACTCTCATCAGCGCTAGCACCACCCTGCTGCCCTTGAGGCGGATCCTGCGCCACCTGCGGTCTAACGACATGGGGTCTGGTACACCTGGCTCTAGCCGGGACCAAAACCTCGTCATCACTTTCGGTCAGAGAACCACTGCTTTCCACAGGTTCAAATTCGGACCCGGATGATTCGTCGGCTGAGTCTAACCAAAAGCTCTCATCCGACTGGTCCATGTACCTGTATACCTCCTCATCGGAAAGCCCCCTTCTTGCCATTGTGGACTGCTAAATTTATGGGGTTTTCTTCCGCGACTACCCAAAAAAAAAGCACCTACGGTACCTAGCAAAAGGGAGTATTTGAGAGGTATTGGGGGTGGTGGCGAGTGGGTTTCAGAGGCAATCAAACAATCACGGGACAATCAAATACAATTACAGCACAATCGAATCCAATCACAGCACAAGCAAATCTGATGCACTCGGAAGGTGGTGGTTGGAGGTGGTGGGGGGGGAGGGTGGGATTGGGGGTGGCAGGAAGTGGGGTCTCAGAGGCAATCAGACAATCACGGGACAATCAAAGCAGATCACGGGACAATCAAATACAATTACAGCACAATCGAATCCAATTACCGCACAATCAAATCTGATGCACTCGGAAGGTGATGGGGGGTGGAGGGGGGGGGGGTGGAGGGGTTGGTGGGAAGTGGGGTCTCAGAGGCAATCAAACAATCACGGGACAATCAAAGCCGATCACGGGACAATCAAATACAATTACAGCACAATCGAATCCAATCACAGCACAAGCAAATCTGATGCACTTGGAAGGTGGTGGTTGGAGGTGGTGGGGGGGAGGGTGGGGTTGGGGGTGGCGGGAAGTGGGGTCTCAGAGGAAATCAAACAATCACGGGACAATCGAAGCAGATCACGGGACAATCAAATACAATTACAGCACAATCGAATCCAATCACCGCACAATCAAATCTGATGCACTCGGAAGGTGATGGGGGGGTGGGGGTGGTGGTGGGGTGGGGGTTGGTGGGAAGTGGGGTCTCAGAGGCAATCAAACAATCACGGGACAATCTAAGCAGATCACGGGACATTCAAATACAATTACAGCACAATCGAATCCAATCACAGCACAAGCAAATCTGATGCACTCGGAAGGTGGTGGTTGGAGGTGGTGGTTGGAGGTGGTGGGGGGGAGGGTGGGGTTGGGGGTGGCGGGAAGTGGGGTCTCAGAGGCAATCAAACAATCACGGGACAATCGAAGCAGATCACGGGACAATCAAATACAATTGCAGCACAATCGAATACAATCGCAGCACAATCGAATACAATCACAGCACAGTCAAATACAATGCACTCGGACGGTGATTGGGGGGGGGGGGGTCTGAGGGCAATTTGAGGTGGTGGGGGTTAATTAGGAGCCCGCACAGGGCAGACTGAGTCCTGATCTGATGAGAGGCAGACACGGGGTTACTGATCGAAGATCAGTTAGTGATTGCTGGGGAGGACAGATGTAAACAATGTGCAGGGGATGTAATCAGGAGGGGGGTCTGAGGGCAATCGAGGGTCTGGGCAGGTGATCGGTTGCCCCCGCGGGGCAGTTAGGGTCTGCTCTGATGGGTGGGGGTGCTGAGGGGTGATAGACAGGTGATCAGAGGGGGATCAGGGGGTAAGCTAGCTGTATACAGATGTATACATGGGGGTAGTCTGGGATGGGGTCTGGGGGTGATCTAAAGGTGGGGGGGGGGGAATCAGGGGTGATTAGGAGGCAGTTAGGGACCTAAACTAAGGGATAGCGTCGATAGTTAGTGACAAGTGGGGGGGTTGGGGGTTTTAGAGGGGTGCAAGGGTGCTGGACAGGGGTCTGCTGGGGTGATCAGGGGGGGTATGAAGGCTGGGGTGGGAGATCAGGGGGGCTGTGGGCAAAAAAAAGCAGTATGCAGTGTAACTTACAATGGCTTCCTCCTCGCTGGTGGTCTCTGGAACAATGAGACCACGAGGCGAGGAGGAAGCATGTATAAGGCACTTTGTTTACCTAACAAAGTGCCTTATACACATTGATTGGCCGGATTTTTATATTCCTCCACTCGCCGGCGCGGCTAAGTGGCCGGCGAGATGGAGGCTAAATGGCCGGCTATCGATCCCCGGCGGAGGATCGCGTCACGGATGACGCGATCGCTCCGCCCATGCCCGTACAAGGACCGCCGCCTCTGTGCATGCGGCGGTCCTTGCGGGATCCACTTGCCGCGGCCGCCTCTGTGCAGTGGACGGTCGGCAAGTGGTTAAAAAGGAAAATTGGTGAAAAAGTAAGCCTGGGAAAGAGTCTGCAACGTAAAACTCTCTATTACAGCGGGTGGTAGAGTTCATCACTTACTAGCTCGCCTGTTACTGATAAATGTCAGAAACTCCACCCCTCCTCCATCTGCAAAACAGCTGTGGCCATTTTTCCAAAGTTGTTGGAAGTTCTGTGGCCACTCCCACCTGTGTCGCAGTGGCCTTCCCCAGCATGACAGCTTCCAATTAGGCTTTGACTGCCGAGCTGGGTGCAGGCCGAGGCTACACAGGTGGGGGTGGCCACAGCTTCGGAAGACTTTAGAAAAGAAACCTACCATGGCGGATTTGCTGAGGAGGGGGCTGAGTCTCTGAAATTAATGAATTGCGGGCAGGTGGGTGAGTGATTAACCCTCTACCACCTGCTGATCTGTGCAGCAGTAATAGAGTGACTTACGTTGCAGGCTCTCTATTTTTCACCAGTTGTCCTCTTTAAAGAGGATCTTCAGCCTAAACAAACATACTGTTATTAACTTACATTAGTTATGTTAATTAAAATAGATAATATAATCTCTTACCCACTCTGTTTTAAAAGAACAGGCAAAAGTTTGTGATTTCATGAGGGCAGCCATCTTTTTGGTTGAAAGGAGGTGACAGGGAGCATGAGACACAGTTCCAACTGTCCTGTGTGCTGATCACCCCTCCCAGCTGCTAGGCAACGAAAACAACATCAGAAGTACCATCATGCTTTGCACAGCATCAGGGGAAAATGCCCCGGCAGTTTTCTTTGATGGGGCAGTGCTTAGCGTCTGTGCAGCTAAAAATGAGGCTTGTGTATGAAAAACAAAGTTCTGATGCCGTGAAACTGATAAAGAAACACCAAGCTTTTTCACTGCTGCTGAGTAGATTTTTAGTCTGAAGGTTCACTTTAAGCCTAGACAATACCCATTACAACTGGTAAATCTTATGCTGTGCATATTCCATACACCTGTACTTTGCTCTTTGCCCAACTCTTGGAATAAAGAAGATACAATGTATTGATCACCAACTGAGTGTTTTGCAGATACTCTGCATTTCACAAACTTGTTTTATCTGTCTGTTGAGATAGCCAATATGTAGCATTCTCTCAAAAGTCCTTGGTTTAACTGCTGTTGCTACTGTGCTGCCTAGAAAAAGAGTGAACTTATTGCTGCTAGTCCACGATCCAGTGACAGTTTATCAAACTAACACCTTCTTCCCACCCCCCCCCCCCCCCCATGCACCAGCACTAAATGGGCACGTGTTTGCTCTTGGTACCGGCGGTGAAGAGGCACCCAAAACCCCACAATAAACTCACAATAAACTTCCACATTATCATGTAAATACTCTCCCCCCCCCATCATGTAAATACATTTGTTCCCAGCATGAATAAAAAGTAATTTACCTTACATTGTATATTTGTATTGTACGGAACAATTTCAATGCAGAAAATAAAACACGCCTTCACAAAGAGAACACTGCTAGTTTTTGTGGTTGCATTTCATGCCATGGTACTAGTTTTACAAGGTCACTTTTTAATCCCTAACAATCATACTATGCTACACAAGGCTGCGTACACTACACAGGGGAACCAAGGCTGCATACACTACACAG
Organism: Hyperolius riggenbachi; assembly: GCF_040937935.1. Classification (NCBI taxonomy): domain Eukaryota; kingdom Metazoa; phylum Chordata; class Amphibia; order Anura; family Hyperoliidae; genus Hyperolius; species Hyperolius riggenbachi. The sequence continues at coordinate 97,001,711 of NC_090650.1, read as the reverse complement.
GGGAAACAAGGCTGCATACACTACACAGGGGAAACAAGGCTGCATACACTACACAGGGGAAACAAGGCTGTATACACTACACAGGGGAACCAAGGCTGCATACACTACACAGGGGAAACAAGGCTGCATACACTACACAGGGGAAACAAGGCTGCGTACACTGCACAGGGGAAACAAGGCTGTATACACTACACAGGGGAACCAAGGCTGCATACACTACACAGGGGAAACGAGGCTGTATACACTACACAGGGGAACCAAGGCTGCATACACTACACAGGGGAACCAAGGCTGCGTACACTGCACAGGGGAAACAAGGCTGTATACACTACACAGGGGAACCAAGGCTGCATACACTACACAGGGGAAACAAGGCTATATACACTACACAGGGGAAACAAGGCTATATACACTACACAGGGAGACACAAGGCTGTATACACTACACAGGAGAAACGGGTGTATACGCTACACGGGGAAACAAGGCTGTATACACTACACAGGGGAAACAAGGCTGTATACACTACACAGGGGACACAAGGCTGCATGCACTAAACAGGGGAAACAAGGCTGCATACACTACACAGGGGAAACAAGGCTATATACACTACACAGGGGAAACAAGGCTATATACACTACACAGGGGGACGCAAGGCTGCATACACTACACAGGGGAAACAAGGCTGCATACACTACACAGGGGAAACAAGGCTGAATACACTACACAGGGGAAACAAGGCTGCATACACTACACAGGGGAAACAAGGCTGCATACACTACACAGGGAATACAAGGCTATATACACTAGACAGGGGAAACGGGTGTATACGCTACACAGGGTACACAAGGCTGTATACACTACACAGGGGAAACAAAGCTGCATACAGTACGCAGGCGAAACAAGGCTGCATACGATACACAGGGGAAACAAGGCTGCATACGCTACACAGGGGAAACAAGGCTGCATACGCTACACAGGGGAAACAAGGCTGCATACACTGCACAGGGGAAACAAGGCTGCATACACTACACAGGGGAAACAAGGCTACATACACTACACAGGGGAAACAAGGCTACATACACTACACAGGGGAAACAAGACTGCATACGCTACACAGGGGAAACAAGGCTGCATACGCTACACAGGGGAAACAAGGCTATATACACTACATGGGAAATAAGGCTGCATACGCTACACAGGGGAAACAAGGCTGCATATGCTACACAGGGGAAACAAGGCTGCATACACTACACAGGGTAAACAAGGCTGCATACACTGCACAGGGGACACAAGGCTGCATAGACTACACAGGGGAAACAAGGCTGCATAGACTACACAGGGGAAACAAGGCTGCATACACTACACGGGAGAAACAAGGCTGCATACACTACACAGGGGAAACAAGGCTGCATACACTACACAGGGGACACAAGGCTGCATACACTACACAGGGGAAACAAGGCTGCATACACTACACAGGGGAAACAAGGCTGCATACACTACACAGGGGGACACAAGGCTGCATACACTACACAGGGGAAACAAGGCTGCATACACTACACAGGGGAAACAAGGCTGCATACACTACACAGGGGACACAAGGCTGCATACACTACACAGGAGACACAAGGCTGCATACACTACACAGGGGAAACAAGGCTGCATACACTACACAGGGGACACAAGGCTGCATACACTACACAGGGGAAACAAGGCTGCATACACTACACAGGGGAAACAAGGCTGCATACACTACACAGGGGAAACAAGGCTGCATACACTACACAGGGGAAACAAGGCTGCATACACTACACAGGGGACACAAGGCTGCATACACTACACAGGGGAAACAAGGCTGCATTCGCTACACAGGGGAAACGAGGCTGCATACACTGCACAGGGGAAACAAGGCTGCATACACTACACAGGGAAAACAAGGCTGCATACGCTACACAGGGGAAACAAGGCTGCATACACTACACAGGGGAAACAAGGCTGCATACACTACATAGGGGAAACAAGGCTGCATACACTACACAGGGGAAACAAGGCTGCATACACTACACAGGGGACACAAGGCTGCATACACTACACAGGAGACACAAGGCTGCATACACTACACAGGGGAAACAAGGCTGCATACACTACACAGGGGACACAAGGCTGCATACACTACACAGGGGAAACAAGGCTGCATACACTACACAGGGGAAACAAGGCTGCATACACTACACAGGGGAAACAAGGCTGCATACACTACACAGGGGAAACAAGGCTGCATACACTACACAGGGGAAACAAGGCTGCATACACTGCACAGGGGAAACAAGGCTGCATACACTGCACAGGGGAAACAAGGCTGCATACACTACACAGGGGACACAAGGCTGCATACACTACACAGGGGAAACAAGGCTGCATACACTACACAGGGGAAACAAGGCTGCATACACTACACAGGGGAAACAAGGCTGCATACACTACACAGGGGAAACAAGGCTGTATACACTACACAGGGGAAACAAAGCTGCATACACTACACAGAGGAAACAAGGCTGCATACACTACACAGGGGAAACCAAGTTGCATACACTACACAGGGGAAACAAGGCTGCATAGACTACACAGGGGAAACAAGGCTGCATAGACTACACAGGGGACACAAGGCTGCATACACTGCACAGGGGACACAAGGCTGCATACGCTACACAGGGGAAACAAGGCTTCATACACTACACAGGGGAAACAAGGCTGCATACACTACACAGGGGAAACAAGGCTGCATACACTGCACAGGGGAAACAAGGCTGTATACACTACACAGGGGACACAAGGCTGCATGCACTAAACAGCGGAAACAAGGCTGCATACACCACACAGGGGAAACAAGGCTGCATACACTACACAGGGGAAACAAGGCTGCATACGCTACACAGGGGAAACAAGGCTGCATACACTGCACAGGGGAAACAAGGCTGCATACGCTACACAGGGGAAACGAGGCTGCATACGCTGCACAGGGGAAACGAGGCTGCATACACTACACAGGGGAAACAAGGCTGCATGCACTACACAGGGGAAACAAGGCTGCATACGCTGCACAGGGGAAACGAGGCTGCATACACTACACAGGGGAAACAAGGCTGCATACACTACACAGGGGGACACAAGGCTGCATACACTACACAGGGGAAACAAGGCTGCATACACTACACAGGGGAAACAAGGCTGCATGCACTACACAGGGGAAACAAGGCTGCATATGCTACACAGGGGAAATGAGGCTGTATACATTGCACAGAGGAAACGAGGCTGTATACAATGCACAGGGGAAACAAGGCTGCATACACTACACAGGAGACACATGGCTGCATACACTACACAGGGGAAACAAGGCTGCATACACTACACAGGGGACACAAGGCTGCATACACTACACAGGGGAAACAAGGCTGCATACACTACACAGGGGACACAAGGCTGCATACACTACACAGGGGAAACAAGGCTGCATACACTACACAGGGGAAACAAGGCTGCATACGCTACACAGGGGAAACGAGGCTGCATACGCTACACAGGGGAAACGAGGCTGCATACACTACACAGGGGAAACAAGGTTGCATGCACTACACAGGGGACACAAGGCTGCATACGCTACACAGGGGAAACGAGGCTGTATACATTGCACAGAGGAAACGAGGCTGTATACACTACACAGGGGAAACAAGGCTGCATACACTGCACAGGGGAAACAAGGCTGCATACACTACACAGGGGACACAAGGCTGCATACACTACACAGGGGAAACAAGGCTGTATACACTGCACAGGGGAAACAAGGCTGTATACACTACACAGGGGACACAAGGCTGCATAGACTACACAGGGGAAACAAGGCTGCATAGACTACACAGGGGAAACAAGGCTGCATAGACTACACAGGGGACACAAGGCTGCATACACTGCACAGGGGACACAAGGCTGCATACGCTACACAGGGGAAACAAGGCTGCATACACTACACAGGGGAAACAAGGCTGTATACACTGCACAGGGGAAACAAGGCTGTATACACTACACAGGGGACACAAGGCTGCATAGACTACACAGGGGAAACAAGGCTGCATAGACTACACAGGGGAAACAAGGCTGCATACACTACACAGGGGAAACAAGGCTGCATACACTGCACAGGGGAAACAAGGCTGTATTCACTACACAGGGGACACAAGGCTGCATGCACTAAACAGGGGAAACAAGGCTGCATACACCACACAGGGGAAACAAGGCTGCATACACTACACAGGGGAAACAAGGCTGCATACACTACACAGGGGAAACAAGGCTGCATACGCTACACAGGGGAAACGAGGCTGTATACACTGCACAGGGGAAACAAGGCTGCATACGCCACACAGGGGAAACAAGGCTGTATACACTGCACAGGGGAAACAAGGCTGCATACACTACACAGGGGAAACAAGGCTGCATACGCCACACAGGGGAAACAAGGCTGCATACACTACACAGGGGAAACAAGGCTGCATACACTACACAGGGGAAACAAAGCTGCATACGCCACACAGGGGAAACAAGGCTGCATACACCGCACAGGGGAAACAAGGCTGCATACACCGCACAGGGGAAACAAGGCTGCATACGCTACACAGGGGAAACAAGGCTGCATACGCTACACAGGGGAAACAAGGCTGCATACACTACACAGGGGAAACAAGGCTGCATACACTACACAGGGGACACAAGGCTGCATACACTACACAGGGGAAACAAGGCTGCATACGCTACACAGGGAAAACAAGGCTGCATACGCTACACAGGGAAAACAAGGCTGCATACGCTACACAGGGGAAACAAGGCTGCATACACTACACAGGGGACACAAGGCTGCATACACTACACAGGGGAAACAAGGCTGCATACACTACACAGGGGAAACAAGGCTGCATACACTACACAAGGGAAACAAGGCTGCATACACTACACAGGGGAAACAAGGCTGCATACGCTACACAGGGGAAACAAGGCTGTATACACTGCACAGGGGAAACAAGGCTGCATACACTGCACAGGGGAAACAAGGCTGCATATGCTACACAGGGGAAACGAGGCTGCATACACTACACAGGGGAAACAAGGCTGCATGCACTACACAGGGGAAACAAGGCTGCATGCACTACACAGGGGAAACAAGGCTGCATATGCTACACAGGGGAAACGAGGCTGTATACATTACACAGGGGAAACAAGGCTGCATACACTACACAGGGGAAACAAGGCTGCATACACTGCACAGGAGAACCAAGGCTGCATACACCACAGAGGGGAAACAAGGCTGCATACACTACACAGGGGAAACAAGGCTGCATGCACTACACAGGGGAAACAAGGCTGCATGCACTACACAGGGGAAACAAGGCTGCATGCACTACACAGGGGAAACAAGGCTGCATACACTACACAGGGGACACAAGGCTGCATACGCTACACAGGGGACACAAGGCTGCATACGCTACACAGGGGAAACAAGGCTGCATACACTACACAGGGGAAACAAGGCTGCATACGCTACACAGGGGAAACGAGGCTGCATACGCTGCACAGGGGAAACGAGGCTGCATATGCTACACAGGGGAAACAAGGCTGCATACACTACACAGGGGACACAAGGCTACATACACTACACAGGGGAAACAAGGCTGCATACACTGCACAGGGGAAACAAGGCTGCATACACCACACAGGGGACATAAGGCTGCATACACTACACAGGGGAAACAAGGCTGCATGCACTACACAGGGGAACCAAGGCTGTATGCATTGCACAGAGGAAACGAGGCTGTATACAATGCACAGGGGAAACAAGGCTGCATACGCTACACAGGGGAAACGAGGCTGTATACATTGCACAGAGGAAACGAGGCTGTATACAATGCACAGGGGAAACAAGGCTGCATACACTTCACAGGGGAAACAAGGCTGCATACACTACACAGGGGAAACAAGGCTGCATACACTACACAGGGGAAACAAGGCTGCATACACTATACAGGGAAAACAAGGCTGCAAACACTACACAGGGGAAACAAGGCTGCATACGCTACACAGGGGAAACAAGGCTGCATACACTGCACAGAGGAAACAAGGCTGCATACACTACACAGGGGAAACAAGGCTGCATACACTACACAGGGGAAACAAGGCTGCATACACTACACAGGGGAAACAAGGCTGCATACACTGCACAGAGGAAACAAGGCTGCATACACTACACAGGGGAAACAAGGCTGCATACACTACACCGGGGACACAAGGCTGCATACACTGCACAGGGGAAACAAGGCTGCATACACTGCACAGGGGAAACAAGGCTGCATACGCTGCACAGGGGAAACGAGGCTGCATACACTACACAGGGGAAACAAGGCTGCATGCACTACACAGGGGAAACAAGGCTGCATACGCTGCACAGGGGAAACGAGGCTGCATACACTACACAGGGGAAACAAGGCTGCATACACTACACAGGGGGACACAAGGCTGCATACACTACACAGGGGAAACAAGGCTGCATACACTACACAGGGGAAACAAGGCTGCATACACTACACAGGGGACACAAGGCTGCATACACTACACAGGGGAAACAAGGCTGCATACACTACACAGGGGACACAAGGCTGCATACACTACACAGGGGAAACAAGGCTGCATACACTACACAGGGGAAACAAGGCTGCATACGCTACACAGGGGAAACGAGGCTGCATACGCTACACAGGGGAAACGAGGCTGCATACACTACACAGGGGAAACAAGGTTGCATGCACTACACAGGGGACACAAGGCTGCATACGCTACACAGGGGAAACGAGGCTGTATACATTGCACAGAGGAAACGAGGCTGTATACACTACACAGGGGAAACAAGGCTGCATACACTGCACAGGGGAAACAAGGCTGCATACACTACACAGGGGACACAAGGCTGCATACACTACACAGGGGAAACAAGGCTGTATACACTGCACAGGGGAAACAAGGCTGTATACACTACACAGGGGACACAAGGCTGCATAGACTACACAGGGGAAACAAGGCTGCATAGACTACACAGGGGAAACAAGGCTGCATAGACTACACAGGGGACACAAGGCTGCATACACTGCACAGGGGACACAAGGCTGCATACGCTACACAGGGGAAACAAGGCTGCATACACTACACAGGGGAAACAAGGCTGTATACACTGCACAGGGGAAACAAGGCTGTATACACTACACAGGGGACACAAGGCTGCATAGACTACACAGGGGAAACAAGGCTGCATAGACTACACAGGGGAAACAAGGCTGCATACACTACACAGGGGAAACAAGGCTGCATACACTGCACAGGGGAAACAAGGCTGTATTCACTACACAGGGGACACAAGGCTGCATGCACTAAACAGGGGAAACAAGGCTGCATACACCACACAGGGGAAACAAGGCTGCATACACTACACAGGGGAAACAAGGCTGCATACACTACACAGGGGAAACAAGGCTGCATACGCTACACAGGGGAAACGAGGCTGTATACACTGCACAGGGGAAACAAGGCTGCATACGCCACACAGGGGAAACAAGGCTGTATACACTGCACAGGGGAAACAAGGCTGCATACACTACACAGGGGAAACAAGGCTGCATACGCCACACAGGGGAAACAAGGCTGCATACACTACACAGGGGAAACAAGGCTGCATACACTACACAGGGGAAACAAAGCTGCATACGCCACACAGGGGAAACAAGGCTGCATACACCGCACAGGGGAAACAAGGCTGCATACACCGCACAGGGGAAACAAGGCTGCATACGCTACACAGGGGAAACAAGGCTGCATACGCTACACAGGGGAAACAAGGCTGCATACACTACACAGGGGAAACAAGGCTGCATACACTACACAGGGGACACAAGGCTGCATACACTACACAGGGGAAACAAGGCTGCATACGCTACACAGGGAAAACAAGGCTGCATACGCTACACAGGGAAAACAAGGCTGCATACGCTACACAGGGGAAACAAGGCTGCATACACTACACAGGGGACACAAGGCTGCATACACTACACAGGGGAAACAAGGCTGCATACACTACACAGGGGAAACAAGGCTGCATACACTACACAAGGGAAACAAGGCTGCATACACTACACAGGGGAAACAAGGCTGCATACGCTACACAGGGGAAACAAGGCTGTATACACTGCACAGGGGAAACAAGGCTGCATACACTGCACAGGGGAAACAAGGCTGCATATGCTACACAGGGGAAACGAGGCTGCATACACTACACAGGGGAAACAAGGCTGCATGCACTACACAGGGGAAACAAGGCTGCATGCACTACACAGGGGAAACAAGGCTGCATATGCTACACAGGGGAAACGAGGCTGTATACATTACACAGGGGAAACAAGGCTGCATACACTACACAGGGGAAACAAGGCTGCATACACTGCACAGGAGAACCAAGGCTGCATACACCACAGAGGGGAAACAAGGCTGCATACACTACACAGGGGAAACAAGGCTGCATGCACTACACAGGGGAAACAAGGCTGCATGCACTACACAGGGGAAACAAGGCTGCATGCACTACACAGGGGAAACAAGGCTGCATACACTACACAGGGGACACAAGGCTGCATACGCTACACAGGGGACACAAGGCTGCATACGCTACACAGGGGAAACAAGGCTGCATACACTACACAGGGGAAACAAGGCTGCATACGCTACACAGGGGAAACGAGGCTGCATACGCTGCACAGGGGAAACGAGGCTGCATATGCTACACAGGGGAAACAAGGCTGCATACACTACACAGGGGACACAAGGCTACATACACTACACAGGGGAAACAAGGCTGCATACACTGCACAGGGGAAACAAGGCTGCATACACCACACAGGGGACATAAGGCTGCATACACTACACAGGGGAAACAAGGCTGCATGCACTACACAGGGGAACCAAGGCTGTATGCATTGCACAGAGGAAACGAGGCTGTATACAATGCACAGGGGAAACAAGGCTGCATACGCTACACAGGGGAAACGAGGCTGTATACATTGCACAGAGGAAACGAGGCTGTATACAATGCACAGGGGAAACAAGGCTGCATACACTTCACAGGGGAAACAAGGCTGCATACACTACACAGGGGAAACAAGGCTGCATACACTACACAGGGGAAACAAGGCTGCATACACTATACAGGGAAAACAAGGCTGCAAACACTACACAGGGGAAACAAGGCTGCATACGCTACACAGGGGAAACAAGGCTGCATACACTGCACAGAGGAAACAAGGCTGCATACACTACACAGGGGAAACAAGGCTGCATACACTACACAGGGGAAACAAGGCTGCATACACTACACAGGGGAAACAAGGCTGCATACACTGCACAGAGGAAACAAGGCTGCATACACTACACAGGGGAAACAAGGCTGCATACACTACACCGGGGACACAAGGCTGCATACACTGCACAGGGGAAACAAGGCTGCATACACTGCACAGGGGAAACAAGGCTGCATACGCTGCACAGGGGAAACGAGGCTGCATACACTACACAGGGGAAACAAGGCTGCATGCACTACACAGGGGAAACAAGGCTGCATACGCTGCACAGGGGAAACGAGGCTGCATACACTACACAGGGGAAACAAGGCTGCATACACTACACAGGGGGACACAAGGCTGCATACACTACACAGGGGAAACAAGGCTGCATACACTACACAGGGGAAACAAGGCTGCATGCACTACACAGGGGAAACAAGGCTGCATACGCTACACAGGGGAAATGAGGCTGTATACATTGCACAGAGGAAACGAGGCTGTATACAATGCACAGGGGAAACAAGGCTGCATACACTACACAGGAGACACATGGCTGCATACACTACACAGGGGAAACAAGGCTGCATACACTACACAGGGGACACAAGGCTGCATACACTACACAGGGGAAACAAGGCTGCATACACTACACAGGGGACATAAGGCTGCATACACTACACAGGGGAAACAAGGCTGCATACACTACACAGGGGAAACAAGGCTGCATACGCTACACAGGGGAAACGAGGCTGCATACGCTACACAGGGGAAACGAGGCTGCATACACTACACAGGGGAAACAAGGTTGCATGCACTACACAGGGGACACAAGGCTGCATACGCTACACAGGGGAAACGAGGCTGTATACATTGCACAGAGGAAACGAGGCTGTATACACTACACAGGGGAAACAAGGCTGCATACACTGCACAGGGGAAACAAGGCTGCATACACTACACAGGGGACACAAGGCTGCATACACTACACAGGGGAAACAAGGCTGTATACACTGCACAGGGGAAACAAGGCTGTATACACTACACAGGGGACACAAGGCTGCATAGACTACACAGGGGAAACAAGGCTGCATAGACTACACAGGGGAAACAAGGCTGCATAGACTACACAGGGGACACAAGGCTGCATACACTGCACAGGGGACACAAGGCTGCATACGCTACACAGGGGAAACAAGGCTGCATACACTACACAGGGGAAACAAGGCTGTATACACTGCACAGGGGAAACAAGGCTGTATACACTACACAGGGGACACAAGGCTGCATAGACTACACAGGGGAAACAAGGCTGCATAGACTACACAGGGGAAACAAGGCTGCATACACTACACAGGGGAAACAAGGCTGCATACACTGCACAGGGGAAACAAGGCTGTATTCACTACACAGGGGACACAAGGCTGCATGCACTAAACAGGGGAAACAAGGCTGCATACACCACACAGGGGAAACAAGGCTGCATACACTACACAGGGGAAACAAGGCTGCATACACTACACAGGGGAAACAAGGCTGCATACGCTACACAGGGGAAACGAGGCTGTATACACTGCACAGGGGAAACAAGGCTGCATACGCCACACAGGGGAAACAAGGCTGTATACACTGCACAGGGGAAACAAGGCTGCATACACTACACAGGGGAAACAAGGCTGCATACGCCACACAGGGGAAACAAGGCTGCATACACTACACAGGGGAAACAAGGCTGCATACACTACACAGGGGAAACAAAGCTGCATACGCCACACAGGGGAAACAAGGCTGCATACACCGCACAGGGGAAACAAGGCTGCATACACCGCACAGGGGAAACAAGGCTGCATACGCTACACAGGGGAAACAAGGCTGCATACGCTACACAGGGGAAACAAGGCTGCATACACTACACAGGGGAAACAAGGCTGCATACACTACACAGGGGAAACAAGGCTGCATACGCTACACAGGGAAAACAAGGCTGCATACGCTACACAGGGGAAACAAGGCTGCATACGCTACACAGGGGACACAAGGCTGCATACACTACACAGGGGACACAAGGCTGCATACACTACACAGGGGAAACAAGGCTGCATACACTACACAAGGGAAACAAGGCTGCATACACTACACAGGGGAAACAAGGCTGCATACGCTACACAGGGGAAACAAGGCTGTATACACTGCACAGGGGAAACAAGGCTGCATACACTGCACAGGGGAAACAAGGCTGCATATGCTACACAGGGGAAACGAGGCTGCATACACTACACAGGGGAAACAAGGCTGCATGCACTACACAGGGGAAACAAGGCTGCATGCACTACACAGGGGAAACAAGGCTGCATATGCTACACAGGGGAAACGAGGCTGCATACACTACACAGGGGAAACAAGGCTGCATGCACTACACAGGGGAAACAAGGCTGCATACACTGCACAGGAGAACCAAGGCTGCATACACCACACAGGGGAAACAAGGCTGCATACACTACACAGGGGAAACAAGGCTGCATGCACTACACAGGGGAAACAAGTCTGCATGCACTACACAGGGGAAACAAGGCTGCATGCACTACACAGGGGAAACAAGGCTGCATACACTACACAGGGGACACAAGGCTGCATACGCTACACAGGGGACACAAGGCTGCATACACTACACAGGGGAAACAAGGCTGCATACACTACACAGGGGAAACAAGGCTGCATACACTACACAGGGGACACAAGGCTGCATGCACTACACAGGGGAAACAAGGCTGCATACACTACACAGGGGACACAAGGCTGCATACGCTACACAGGGGACACAAGGCTGCATACGCTACACAGGGGAAACAAGGCTGCATACACTACACAGGGGAAACAAGGCTGCATACGCTACACAGGGGAAACGAGGCTGCATACGCTGCACAGGGGAAACGAGGCTGCATATGCTACACAGGGGAAACAAGGCTGCATACACTACACAGGGGACACAAGGCTACATACACTACACAGGGGAAACAAGGCTGCATACACTGCACAGGGGAAACAAGGCTGCATACACCACACAGGGGACATAAGGCTGCATACACTACACAGGGGAAACAAGGCTGCATGCACTACACAGGGGAACCAAGGCTGTATGCATTGCACAGAGAAAACGAGGCTGTATACAATGCACAGGGGAAACAAGGCTGCATACGCTACACAGGGGAAACGAGGCTGTATACATTGCACAGAGGAAACGAGGCTGTATACAATGCACAGGGGAAACAAGGCTGCATACACTTCACAGGGGAAACAAGGCTGCATACACTACACAGGGGAAACAAGGCTGCATACACTACACAGGGGAAACAAGGCTGCATACACTATACAGGGAAAACAAGGCTGCAAACACTACACAGGGGAAACAAGGCTGCATACGCTACACGGGAAACAAGGCTACATACACTGCACAGAGGAAACAAGGCTGCATACACTACACAGGGGAAACAAGGCTGCATACACTACACAGGGGAAACAAGGCTGCATACACTGCACAGAGGAAACAAGGCTGCATACACTACACAGGGGAAACAAGGCTGCATACACTACACCGGGGACACAAGGCTGCATACACTGCACAGGGGAAACAAGGCTGCATACACTACACAGGGGAAACAAGGCTGCATACACTGCACAGGGGAAACAAGGCTGCATACACTGCACAGGGGAAACAAGGCTGCATACACTACACAGGGGAAACAAGGCTGCATACACTGCACAGAGGAAACAAGGCTGCATACACTACACAGGGGAAACAAGGCTGCATACACTACACAGGGGACACAAGGCTGCATACACTACACAGGGGAAACAAGGCTGCATACGCTACACAGGGGAAACAAGGCTGCATACGCTACACAGGGGAAACAAGGCTGCATACGCTACACAGGGGAAACAAGGCTGCATACACTACACAGGGGACACAAGGCTGCATACACTACACAGGGGAAACAAGGCTGCATACACTGCACAAGGGAAACAAGGCTGCATACACTGCACAAGGGAAACAAGGCTGCATACACTGCACAGAGGAAACAAGGCTACATACACTACACAGGGGACACAAGGCTACATACACTACACAGGGGAAACTAAGTTGCATACACTACACAGGGGAAACAAGGCTGCATAGACTACACAGGGGACACAAGGCTGCATACACTACACAGGGGAAATAAGGCTGCATACACTACACAGGGGAAACAAGGCTGCATACGCTACACAGGGGAAACAAGGCTTCATACACTACACAGGGGAAACAAGGCTGCATACACTGCACAGGGGAAACAAGGCTGTATACACTACACAGGGGACACAAGGCTGCATGCACTAAACAGGGGAAACAAGGCTGTATACACTACACAGGGGAAACAAGGCTGCATACACTACACAGGGGACACAAGGCTGCATACACTACACAGGGGAAACAAGGCTGCATACACTGCACAGGGGAAACAAGGCTGCATACACTACACAGGGGAAACAAGGCTGCATACACCACACAGGGGACATAAGGCTGCATACACTACACAGGGGAAACAAGGCTGCATACACTGCACAGGGGACTCAAGGCTGCATACACTACACAGGGGAAACAAGGCTGCATACACTACACAGGGGAAACAAGGCTGCATACACTACACAGGGGAAACAAGGCTGCATACACTACACAGGGGAAACAAGGCTGCATACACTACACAGGGGAAACAAGGCTGCATACACTACACAGGGGACACAAGGCTGTATGCACTACACAGGGGACACAAGGCTGCATACACTACACAGGGGAAACAAGGCTGCATACACTGCACAGGGGAAACAAGGCTGTATACACTACACAGGGAACACAAGGCTGCATGCACTAAACAGGGGAAACAAGGCTGTATACACTACACAGGGGAAACAAGGCTGCATACGCTACACAGGGGAAACAAGGCTGCATACACTGCACAGAGGAAACAAGGCTGCATACACTACACAGGGGAACCAAGGCTGCATACACTACACAGGGGAAACAAGGCTGCGTACCCTGCACAGGGGAAACAAGGCTGCATACACTACACAGGGGAAACAAGGCTGCGTACACTGCACAGGGGAAACAAGGCTGTATACACTACACAGGGGAACCAAGGCTGCATACACTACACAGGGGAAACAAGGCTGCATACACTACACAGGGGAAACAAGGCTGCGTACACTGCACAGGGGAAACAAGGCTGTATACACTACACAGGGGAACCAAGGCTGCATACACTACACAGGGGAAACGAGGCTGTATACACTACACAGGGGAACCAAGGCTGCATACACTACACAGGGGAACCAAGGCTGCGTACACTGCACAGGGGAAACAAGGCTGTATACACTACACAGGGGAACCAAGGCTGCATACACTACACAGGGGAAACAAGGCTATATACACTACACAGGGGAAACAAGGCTATATACACTACACAGGGAGACACAAGGCTGTATACACTACACAGGAGAAACGGGTGTATACGCTACACGGGGAAACAAGGCTGTATACACTACACAGGGGAAACAAGGCTGTATACACTACACAGGGGACACAAGGCTGCATGCACTAAACAGGGGAAACAAGGCTGCATACACTACACAGGGGAAACAAGGCTATATACACTACACAGGGGAAACAAGGCTATATACACTACACAGGGGGACGCAAGGCTGCATACACTACACAGGGGAAACAAGGCTGCATACACTACACAGGGGAAACAAGGCTGAATACACTACACAGGGGAAACAAGGCTGCATACACTACACAGGGGAAACAAGGCTGCATACACTACACAGGGAATACAAGGCTATATACACTAGACAGGGGAAACGGGTGTATACGCTACACAGGGTACACAAGGCTGTATACACTACACAGGGGAAACAAAGCTGCATACAGTACGCAGGCGAAACAAGGCTGCATACGATACACAGGGGAAACAAGGCTGCATACGCTACACAGGGGAAACAAGGCTGCATACGCTACACAGGGGAAACAAGGCTGCATACACTGCACAGGGGAAACAAGGCTGCATACACTACACAGGGGAAACAAGGCTACATACACTACACAGGGGAAACAAGGCTACATACACTACACAGGGGAAACAAGACTGCATACGCTACACAGGGGAAACAAGGCTGCATACGCTACACAGGGGAAACAAGGCTATATACACTACATGGGAAATAAGGCTGCATACGCTACACAGGGGAAACAAGGCTGCATATGCTACACAGGGGAAACAAGGCTGCATACACTACACAGGGTAAACAAGGCTGCATACACTGCACAGGGGACACAAGGCTGCATAGACTACACAGGGGAAACAAGGCTGCATAGACTACACAGGGGAAACAAGGCTGCATACACTACACGGGAGAAACAAGGCTGCATACACTACACAGGGGAAACAAGGCTGCATACACTACACAGGGGACACAAGGCTGCATACACTACACAGGGGAAACAAGGCTGCATACACTACACAGGGGAAACAAGGCTGCATACACTACACAGGGGGACACAAGGCTGCATACACTACACAGGGGAAACAAGGCTGCATACACTACACAGGGGAAACAAGGCTGCATACACTACACAGGGGACACAAGGCTGCATACACTACACAGGAGACACAAGGCTGCATACACTACACAGGGGACACAAGGCTGCATACACTACACAGGGGAAACAAGGCTGCATACACTACACAGGGGAAACAAGGCTGCATACACTACACAGGGGAAACAAGGCTGCATACACTACACAGGGGAAACAAGGCTGCATACACTACACAGGGGACACAAGGCTGCATACACTACACAGGGGAAACAAGGCTGCATTCGCTACACAGGGGAAACGAGGCTGCATACACTGCACAGGGGAAACAAGGCTGCATACACTACACAGGGAAAACAAGGCTGCATACGCTACACAGGGGAAACAAGGCTGCATACACTACACAGGGGAAACAAGGCTGCATACACTACATAGGGGAAACAAGGCTGCATACACTACACAGGGGAAACAAGGCTGCATACACTACACAGGGGACACAAGGCTGCATACACTACACAGGAGACACAAGGCTGCATACACTACACAGGGGAATCAAGGCTGCATACACTACACAGGGGACACAAGGCTGCATACACTACACAGGGGAAACAAGGCTGCATACACTACACAGGGGAAACAAGGCTGCATACACTACACAGGGGAAACAAGGCTGCATACACTACACAGGGGAAACAAGGCTGCATACACTACACAGGGGAAACAAGGCTGCATACACTGCACAGGGGAAACAAGGCTGCATACACTGCACAGGGGAAACAAGGCTGCATACACTACACAGGGGACACAAGGCTGCATACACTACACAGGGGAAACAAGGCTGCATACACTACACAGGGGAAACAAGGCTGCATACACTACACAGGGGAAACAAGGCTGCATACACTACACAGGGGAAACAAGGCTGTATACACTACACAGGGGAAACAAAGCTGCATACACTACACAGAGGAAACAAGGCTGCATACACTACACAGGGGAAACAAGGCTGCATACACTACACAGGGGAAACAAGGCTGCATACACTACACAGGGGAAACAAGGCTGCATACACTACACAGGGGAAACAAGGCTGCATTCGCTACACAGGGGAAACGAGGCTGTATACACTGCACAGGGGAAACAAGGCTGCATACACTACACAGGGGAAACAAGGCTGCATAGACTACACAGGGGAAACAAGGCTGCATAGACTACACAGGGGACACAAGGCTGCATACACTGCACAGGGGACACAAGGCTGCATACGCTACACAGGGGAAACAAGGCTTCATACACTACACAGGGGAAACAAGGCTGCATACACTACACAGGGGAAACAAGGCTGCATACACTGCACAGGGGAAACAAGGCTGTATACACTACACAGGGGACACAAGGCTGCATGCACTAAACAGGGGAAACAAGGCTGCATACACCACACAGGGGAAACAAGGCTGCATACACTACACAGGGGAAACAAGGCTGCATACGCTACACAGGGGAAACAAGGCTGCATACACTGCACAGGGGAAACAAGGCTGCATACGCTACACAGGGGAAACGAGGCTGCATACGCTGCACAGGGGAAACGAGGCTGCATACACTACACAGGGGAAACAAGGCTGCATACACTACACAGGGGGACACAAGGCTGCATACACTACACAGGGGAAACAAGGCTGCATACACTACACAGGGGAAACAAGGCTGCATGCACTACACAGGGGAAACAAGGCTGCATACGCTACACAGGGGAAATGAGGCTGTATACATTGCACAGAGGAAACGAGGCTGTATACAATGCACAGGGGAAACAAGGCTGCATACACTACACAGGAGACACATGGCTGCATACACTACACAGGGGAAACAAGGCTGCATACACTACACAGGGGACACAAGGCTGCATACACTACACAGGGGAAACAAGGCTGCATACACTACACAGGGGACACAAGGCTGCATACACTACACAGGGGAAACAAGGCTGCATACACTACACAGGGGAAACAAGGCTGCATACGCTACACAGGGGAAACGAGGCTGCATACGCTACACAGGGGAAACGAGGCTGCATACACTACACAGGGGAAACAAGGTTGCATGCACTACACAGGGGACACAAGGCTGCATACGCTACACAGGGGAAACGAGGCTGTATACATTGCACAGAGGAAACGAGGCTGTATACACTACACAGGGGAAACAAGGCTGCATACACTGCACAGGGGAAACAAGGCTGCATACACTACACAGGGGACACAAGGCTGCATACACTACACAGGGGAAACAAGGCTGTATACACTGCACAGGGGAAACAAGGCTGTATACACTACACAGGGGACACAAGGCTGCATAGACTACACAGGGGAAACAAGGCTGCATAAACTACACAGGGGAAACAAGGCTGCATAGACTACACAGGGGACACAAGGCTGCATACACTGCACAGGGGACACAAGGCTGCATACGCTACACAGGGGAAACAAGGCTGCATACACTACACAGGGGAAACAAGGCTGTATACACTGCACAGGGGAAACAAGGCTGTATACACTACACAGGGGACACAAGGCTGCATAGACTACACAGGGGAAACAAGGCTGCATAGACTACACAGGGGAAACAAGGCTGCATACACTACACAGGGGAAACAAGGCTGCATACACTGCACAGGGGAAACAAGGCTGTATTCACTACACAGGGGACACAAGGCTGCATGCACTAAACAGGGGAAACAAGGCTGCATACACCACACAGGGGAAACAAGGCTGCATACACTACACAGGGGAAACAAGGCTGCATACACTACACAGGGGAAACAAGGCTGCATACGCTACACAGGGGAAACGAGGCTGTATACACTGCACAGGGGAAACAAGGCTGCATACGCCACACAGGGGAAACAAGGCTGTATACACTGCACAGGGGAAACAAGGCTGCATACACTACACAGGGGAAACAAGGCTGCATACGCCACACAGGGGAAACAAGGCTGCATACACTACACAGGGGAAACAAGGCTGCATACACTACACAGGGGAAACAAGGCTGCATACACTACACAGGGGAAACAAAGCTGCATACGCCACACAGGGGAAACAAGGCTGCATACACCGCACAGGGGAAACAAGGCTGCATACACCGCACAGGGGAAACAAGGCTGCATACGCTACACAGGGGAAACAAGGCTGCATACGCTACACAGGGGAAACAAGGCTGCATACACTACACAGGGGAAACAAGGCTGCATACGCCACACAGGGGAAACAAGGCTGCATACACTACACAGGGGAAACAAGGCTGCATACACTACACAGGGGAAACAAAGCTGCATACGCCACACAGGGGAAACAAGGCTGCATACACCGCACAGGGGAAACAAGGCTGCATACACCGCACAGGGGAAACAAGGCTGCATACGCTACACAGGGGAAACAAGGCTGCATACGCTACACAGGGGAAACAAGGCTGCATACACTACACAGGTGAAACAAGGCTGCATACACTACACAGGGGACACAAGGCTGCATACACTACACAGGGGAAACAAGGCTGCATACGCTACACAGGGAAAACAAGGCTGCATACGCTACACAGGGAAAACAAGGCTGCATACGCTACACAGGGGAAACAAGGCTGCATACACTACACAGGGGACACAAGGCTACATACACTACACAGGGGAAACAAGGCTGCATACACTACACAAGGGAAACAAGGCTGCATACACTACACAGGGGAAACAAGGCTGCATACGCTACACAGGGGAAACAAGGCTGTATACACTGCACAGGGGAAACAAGGCTGCATACACTGCACAGGGGAAACAAGGCTGCATATGCTACACAGGGGAAACGAGGCTGCATACACTACACAGGGGAAACAAGGCTGCATGCACTACACAGGGGAAACAAGGCTGCATGCACTACACAGGGGAAACAAGGCTGCATATGCTACACAGGGGAAACGAGGCTGTATACATTACACAGGGGAAACAAGGCTGCATACACTACACAGGGGAAACAAGGCTGCATACACTGCACAGGAGAACCAAGGCTGCATACACCACACAGGGGAAACAAGGCTGCATACACTACACAGGGGAAACAAGGCTGCATGCACTACACAGGGGAAACAAGGCTGCATGCACTACACAGGGGAAACAAGGCTGCATGCACTACACAGGGGAAACAAGGCTGCATACACTACACAGGGGACACAAGGCTGCATACGCTACACAGGGGACACAAGGCTGCATACGCTACACAGGGGAAACAAGGCTGCATACACTACACAGGGGAAACAAGGCTGCATACGCTACACAGGGGAAACGAGGCTGCATACGCTGCACAGGGGAAACGAGGCTGCATATGCTACACAGGGGAAACAAGGCTGCATACACTACACAGGGGACACAAGGCTACATACACTACACAGGGGAAACAAGGCTGCATACACTGCACAGGGGAAACAAGGCTGCATACACCACACAGGGGACATAAGGCTGCATACACTACACAGGGGAAACAAGGCTGCATGCACTACACAGGGGAACCAAGGCTGTATGCATTGCACAGAGGAAACGAGGCTGTATACAATGCACAGGGGAAACAAGGCTGCATACGCTACACAGGGGAAACGAGGCTGTATACATTGCACAGAGGAAACGAGGCTGTATACAATGCACAGGGGAAACAAGGCTGCATACACTTCACAGGGGAAACAAGGCTGCATACACTACACAGGGGAAACAAGGCTGCATACACTACACAGGGGAAACAAGGCTGCATACACTATACAGGGAAAACAAGGCTGCAAACACTACACAGGGGAAACAAGGCTGCATACGCTACACAGGGGAAACAAGGCTGCATACACTGCACAGAGGAAACAAGGCTGCATACACTACACAGGGGAAACAAGGCTGCATACACTACACAGGGGAAACAAGGCTGCATACACTGCACAGAGGAAACAAGGCTGCATACACTACACAGGGGAAACAAGGCTGCATACACTACACCGGGGACACAAGGCTGCATACACTGCACAGGGGAAACAAGGCTGCATACACTGCACAGGGGAAACAAGGCTGCATACGCTGCACAGGGGAAACGAGGCTGCATACACTACACAGGGGAAACAAGGCTGCATGCACTACACAGGGGAAACAAGGCTGCATACGCTGCACAGGGGAAACGAGGCTGCATACACTACACAGGGGAAACAAGGCTGCATACACTACACAGGGGGACACAAGGCTGCATACACTACACAGGGGAAACAAGGCTGCATACACTACACAGGGGAAACAAGGCTGCATGCACTACACAGGGGAAACAAGGCTGCATACACTGCACAGGGGAAACAAGGCTGCATACGCTACACAGGGGAAATGAGGCTGTATACATTGCACAGAGGAAACGAGGCTGTATACAATGCACAGGGGAAACAAGGCTGCATACACTACACAGGAGACACATGGCTGCATACACTACACAGGGGAAACAAGGCTGCATACACTACACAGGGGACACAAGGCTGCATACACTACACAGGGGAAACAAGGCTGCATACACTACACAGGGGACACAAGGCTGCATACACTACACAGGGGAAACAAGGCTGCATACACTACACAGGGGAAACAAGGCTGCATACGCTACACAGGGGAAACGAGGCTGCATACGCTACACAGGGGAAACGAGGCTGCATACACTACACAGGGGAAACAAGGTTGCATGCACTACACAGGGGACACAAGGCTGCATACGCTACACAGGGGAAACGAGGCTGTATACATTGCACAGAGGAAACGAGGCTGTATACACTACACAGGGGAAACAAGGCTGCATACACTGCACAGGGGAAACAAGGCTGTATTCACTACACAGGGGACACAAGGCTGCATGCACTAAACAGGGGAAACAAGGCTGCATACACCACACAGGGGAAACAAGGCTGCATACACTACACAGGGGAAACAAGGCTGCATACACTACACAGGGGAAACAAGGCTGTATACACTGCACAGGGGAAACAAGGCTGTATACACTACACAGGGGACACAAGGCTGCATAGACTACACAGGGGAAACAAGGCTGCATAGACTACACAGGGGAAACAAGGCTGCATAGACTACACAGGGGACACAAGGCTGCATACACTGCACAGGGGACACAAGGCTGCATACGCTACACAGGGGAAACAAGGCTGCATACACTACACAGGGGAAACAAGGCTGTATACACTGCACAGGGGAAACAAGGCTGTATACACTACACAGGGGACACAAGGCTGCATAGACTACACAGGGGAAACAAGGCTGCATAGACTACACAGGGGAAACAAGGCTGCATACACTACACAGGGGAAACAAGGCTGCATACACTGCACAGGGGAAACAAGGCTGTATTCACTACACAGGGGACACAAGGCTGCATGCACTAAACAGGGGAAACAAGGCTGCATACACCACACAGGGGAAACAAGGCTGCATACACTACACAGGGGAAACAAGGCTGCATACACTACACAGGGGAAACAAGGCTGCATACGCTACACAGGGGAAACGAGGCTGTATACACTGCACAGGGGAAACAAGGCTGCATACGCCACACAGGGGAAACAAGGCTGTATACACTGCACAGGGGAAACAAGGCTGCATACACTACACAGGGGAAACAAGGCTGCATACGCCACACAGGGGAAACAAGGCTGCATACACTGCACAGAGGAAACAAGGCTGCATACACTACACAGGGGAAACAAGGCTGCATACACTACACCGGGGACACAAGGCTGCATACACTGCACAGGGGAAACAAGGCTGCATACACTGCACAGGGGAAACAAGGCTGCATACGCTGCACAGGGGAAACGAGGCTGCATACACTACACAGGGGAAACAAGGCTGCATGCACTACACAGGGGAAACAAGGCTGCATACGCTGCACAGGGGAAACGAGGCTGCATACACTACACAGGGGAAACGAGGCTGCATACACTACACAGGGGGACACAAGGCTGCATACACTACACAGGGGAAACAAGGCTGCATACACTACACAGGGGAAACAAGGCTGCATGCACTACACAGGGGAAACAAGGCTGCATACGCTACACTGGGGAAATGAGGCTGTATACATTGCACAGAGGAAACGAGGCTGTATACAATGCACAGGGGAAACAAGGCTGCATACACTACACAGGAGACACATGGCTGCATACACTACACAGGGGAAACAAGGCTGCATACACTACACAGGGGAAACAAGGCTGCATACACTACACAGGGGACACAAGGCTGCATACACTACACAGGGGAAACAAGGCTGCATACACTACACAGGGGAAACAAGGCTGCATACGCTACACAGGGGAAACGAGGCTGCATACGCTACACAGGGGAAACGAGGCTGCATACACTACACAGGGGAAACAAGGTTGCATGCACTACACAGGGGACACAAGGCTGCATACGCTACACAGGGGAAACGAGGCTGTATACATTGCACAGAGGAAACGAGGCTGTATACACTACACAGGGGAAACAAGGCTGCATACACTGCACAGGGGAAACAAGGCTGCATACACTACACAGGGGACACAAGGCTGCATACACTACACAGGGGAAACAAGGCTGTATACACTGCACAGGGGAAACAAGGCTGTATACACTACACAGGGGACACAAGGCTGCATAGACTACACAGGGGAAACAAGGCTGCATAGACTACACAGGGGAAACAAGGCTGCATAGACTACACAGGGGACACAAGGCTGCATACACTGCACAGGGGACACAAGGCTGCATACGCTACACAGGGGAAACAAGGCTGCATACACTACACAGGGGAAACAAGGCTGTATACACTGCACAGGGGAAACAAGGCTGTATACACTACACAGGGGACACAAGGCTGCATAGACTACACAGGGGAAACAAGGCTGCATAGACTACACAGGGGAAACAAGGCTGCATACACTACACAGGGGAAACAAGGCTGCATACACTGCACAGGGGAAACAAGGCTGTATTCACTACACAGGGGACACAAGGCTGCATGCACTAAACAGGGGAAACAAGGCTGCATACACCACACAGGGGAAACAAGGCTGCATACACTACACAGGGGAAACAAGGCTGCATACACTACACAGGGGAAACAAGGCTGCATACGCTACACAGGGGAAACGAGGCTGTATACACTGCACAGGGGAAACAAGGCTGCATACGCCACACAGGGGAAACAAGGCTGTATACACTGCACAGGGGAAACAAGGCTGCATACACTACACAGGGGAAACAAGGCTGCATACGCCACACAGGGGAAACAAGGCTGCATACACTACACAGGGGAAACAAGGCTGCATACACTACACAGGGGAAACAAAGCTGCATACGCCACACAGGGGAAACAAGGCTGCATACACCGCACAGGGGAAACAAGGCTGCATACACCGCACAGGGGAAACAAGGCTGCATACGCTACACAGGGGAAACAAGGCTGCATACGCTACACAGGGGAAACAAGGCTGCATACACTACACAGGGGAAACAAGGCTGCATACACTACACAGGGGAAACAAGGCTGCATACGCTACACAGGGAAAACAAGGCTGCATACGCTACACAGGGAAAACAAGGCTGCATACGCTACACAGGGGAAACAAGGCTGCATACACTACACAGGGGACACAAGGCTGCATACACTACACAGGGGAAACAAGGCTGCATACACTACACAAGGGAAACAAGGCTGCATACACTACACAGGGGAAACAAGGCTGCATACGCTACACAGGGGAAACAAGGCTGTATACACTGCACAGGGGAAACAAGGCTGCATACACTACACAGGGGAAACAAGGCTGTATACACTACACAGGGGAAACAAGGCTGCATGCACTACACAGGGGAAACAAGGCTGCATACACTGCACAGGGGAAACAAGGCTGCATACACTGCACAGGGGAAACAAGGCTGCATACGCTACACAGGGGAAACGAGGCTGCATACGCTGCACAGGGGAAACGAGGCTGCATATGCTACACAGGGGAAACAAGGCTGCATACACTACACAGGGGACACAAGGCTACATACACTACACAGGGGAAACAAGGCTGCATACACTGCACAGGGGAAACAAGGCTGCATACACCACACAGGGGACATAAGGCTGCATACACTACACAGGGGAACCAAGGCTGTATGCATTGCACAGAGGAAACGAGGCTGTATACAATGCACAGGGGAAACAAGGCTGCATACGCTACACAGGGGAAACGAGGCTGTATACATTGCACAGAGGAAACGAGGCTGTATACAATGCACAGGGGAAACAAGGCTGCATACACTTCACAGGGGAAACAAGGCTGCATACACTACACAGGGGAAACAAGGCTGCATACACTACACAGGGGAAACAAGGCTGCATACACTATACAGGGAAAACAAGGCTGCAAACACTACACAGGGGAAACAAGGCTGCATACGCTACACAGGGGAAACAAGGCTGCATACACTGCACAGAGGAAACAAGGCTGCATACACTACACAGGGGAAACAAGGCTGCATACACTACACAGGGGAAACAAGGCTGCATACACTGCACAGAGGAAACAAGGCTGCATACACTACACAGGGGAAACAAGGCTGCATACACTACACCGGGGACACAAGGCTGCATACACTGCACAGGGGAAACAAGGCTGCATACACTGCACAGGGGAAACAAGGCTGCATACGCTGCACAGGGGAAACGAGGCTGCATACACTACACAGGGGAAACAAGGCTGCATGCACTACACAGGGGAAACAAGGCTGCATACGCTGCACAGGGGAAACGAGGCTGCATACACTACACAGGGGAAACAAGGCTGCATACACTACACAGGGGGACACAAGGCTGCATACACTACACAGGGGAAACAAGGCTGCATACACTACACAGGGGAAACAAGGCTGCATGCACTACACAGGGGAAACAAGGCTGCATACGCTACACAGGGGAAATGAGGCTGTATACATTGCACAGAGGAAACGAGGCTGTATACAATGCACAGGGGAAACAAGGCTGCATACACTACACAGGAGACACATGGCTGCATACACTACACAGGGGAAACAAGGCTGCATACACTACACAGGGGACACAAGGCTGCATACACTACACAGGGGAAACAAGGCTGCATACACTACACAGGGGACACAAGGCTGCATACACTACACAGGGGAAACAAGGCTGCATACACTACACAGGGGAAACAAGGCTGCATACGCTACACAGGGGAAACGAGGCTGCATACGCTACACAGGGGAAACGAGGCTGCATACACTACACAGGGGAAACAAGGTTGCATGCACTACACAGGGGACACAAGGCTGCATACGCTACACAGGGGAAACGAGGCTGTATACATTGCACAGAGGAAACGAGGCTGTATACACTACACAGGGGAAACAAGGCTGCATACACTGCACAGGGGAAACAAGGCTGCATACACTACACAGGGGACACAAGGCTGCATACACTACACAGGGGAAACAAGGCTGTATACACTGCACAGGGGAAACAAGGCTGTATACACTACACAGGGGACACAAGGCTGCATAGACTACACAGGGGAAACAAGGCTGCATAGACTACACAGGGGAAACAAGGCTGCATAGACTACACAGGGGACACAAGGCTGCATACACTGCACAGGGGACACAAGGCTGCATACGCTACACAGGGGAAACAAGGCTGCATACACTACACAGGGGAAACAAGGCTGTATACACTGCACAGGGGAAACAAGGCTGTATACACTACACAGGGGACACAAGGCTGCATAGACTACACAGGGGAAACAAGGCTGCATAGACTACACAGGGGAAACAAGGCTGCATACACTACACAGGGGAAACAAGGCTGCATACACTGCACAGGGGAAACAAGGCTGTATTCACTACACAGGGGACACAAGGCTGCATGCACTAAACAGGGGAAACAAGGCTGCATACACCACACAGGGGAAACAAGGCTGCATACACTACACAGGGGAAACAAGGCTGCATACACTACACAGGGGAAACAAGGCTGCATACGCTACACAGGGGAAACGAGGCTGTATACACTGCACAGGGGAAACAAGGCTGCATACGCCACACAGGGGAAACAAGGCTGTATACACTGCACAGGGGAAACAAGGTTGCATACACTACACAGGGGAAACAAGGCTGCATACGCCACACAGGGGAAACAAGGCTGCATACACTACACAGGGGAAACAAGGCTGCATACACTACACAGGGGAAACAAAGCTGCATACGCCACACAGGGGAAACAAGGCTGCATACACCGCACAGGGGAAACAAGGCTGCATACACCGCACAGGGGAAACAAGGCTGCATACGCTACACAGGGGAAACAAGGCTGCATACGCTACACAGGGGAAACAAGGCTGCATACACTACACAGGGGAAACAAGGCTGCATACACTACACAGGGGAAACAAGGCTGCATACGCTACACAGGGAAAACAAGGCTGCATACGCTACACAGGGAAAACAAGGCTGCATACGCTACACAGGGGAAACAAGGCTGCATACACTACACAGGGGACACAAGGCTGCATACACTACACAGGGGAAACAAGGCTGCATACACTACACAAGGGAAACAAGGCTGCATACACTACACAGGGGAAACAAGGCTGCATACGCTACACAGGGGAAACAAGGCTGTATACACTGCACAGGGGAAACAAGGCTGCATACACTACACAGGGGAAACAAGGCTGTATACACTACACAGGGGAAACAAGGCTGCATGCACTACACAGGGGAAACAAGGCTGCATACACTGCACAGGGGAAACAAGGCTGCATACACTGCACAGGGGAAACA
Source organism: Hyperolius riggenbachi (assembly GCF_040937935.1). Taxonomy (NCBI): domain Eukaryota; kingdom Metazoa; phylum Chordata; class Amphibia; order Anura; family Hyperoliidae; genus Hyperolius; species Hyperolius riggenbachi. The sequence continues at coordinate 96,973,762 of NC_090650.1, read as the reverse complement.
AGGCTGCATACACTGCACAGGGGAAACAAGGCTGCATACACCACACAGGGGACATAAGGCTGCATACACTACACAGGGGAAACAAGGCTGCATGCACTACACAGGGGAACCAAGGCTGTATGCATTGCACAGAGGAAACGAGGCTGTATACAATGCACAGGGGAAACAAGGCTGCATACGCTACACAGGGGAAACGAGGCTGTATACATTGCACAGAGGAAACGAGGCTGTATACAATGCACAGGGGAAACAAGGCTGCATACACTTCACAGGGGAAACAAGGCTGCATACACTACACAGGGGAAACAAGGCTGCATACACTACACAGGGGAAACAAGGCTGCATACACTATACAGGGAAAACAAGGCTGCAAACACTACACAGGGGAAACAAGGCTGCATACGCTACACAGGGGAAACAAGGCTGCATACACTGCACAGGGGAAACAAGGCTGTATACACTACACAGGGGACACAAGGCTGCATGCACCAAACAGGGGAAACAAGGCTGTATACACTACACAGGGGAAACAAGGCTGCATACACTACACAGGGGAAACAAGGCTGCATACACTGCACAGAGGAAACAAGGCTGCATACACTACACAGGGGAAACAAGGCTGCATACACTACACCGGGGACACAAGGCTGCATACACTGCACAGGGGAAACAAGGCTGCATACACTACACAGGGGAAACAAGGCTGCATACACTGCACAGGGGAAACAAGGCTGCATACACTGCACAGGGGAAACAAGGCTGCATACACTACACAGGGGAAACAAGGCTGCATACACTGCACAGAGGAAACAAGGCTGCATACACTACACAGGGGAAACAAGGCTGCATACACTACACAGGGGACACAAGGCTGCATACACTACACAGGGGAAACAAGGCTGCATACGCTACACAGGGGAAACAAGGCTGCATACGCTACACAGGGAAAACAAGGCTGCATACGCTACACAGGGGAAACAAGGCTGCATACACTACACAGGGGACACAAGGCTGCATACACTACACAGGGGAAACAAGGCTGCATACACTGCACAAGGGAAACAAGGCTGCATACACTGCACAAGGGAAACAAGGCTGCATACACTGCACAGAGGAAACAAGGCTACATACACTACACAGGGGACACAAGGCTACATACACTACACAGGGGAAACAAGGCTGCATACACTACACAGGGGAAACAAGGCTGCATAGACTACACAGGGGACACAAGGCTGCATACACTACACAGGGGAAATAAGGCTGCATACACTACACAGGGGAAACAAGGCTGCATACGCTACACAGGGGAAACAAGGCTTCATACACTACACAGGGGAAACAAGGCTGCATACACTGCACAGGGGAAACAAGGCTGTATACACTACACAGGGGACACAAGGCTGCATGCACCAAACAGGGGAAACAAGGCTGTATACACTACACAGGGGAAACAAGGCTGCATACACTACACAGGGGACACAAGGCTGCATACACTACACAGGGGAAACAAGGCTGCATACACTGCACAGGGGAAACAAGGCTGCATACACTACACAGGGGAAACAAGGCTGCATACACCACACAGGGGACATAAGGCTGCATACACTACACAGGGGAAACAAGGCTGCATACACTGCACAGGGGACTCAAGGCTGCATACACTACACAGGGGAAACAAGGCTGCATACACTACACAGGGGAAACGAGGCTGCATACACTACACAGGGGAAACAAGGCTGCATACACTACACAGGGGAAACAAGGCTGCATACACTACACAGGGGAAACAAGGCTGCATACACTACACAGGGGACACAAGGCTGTATGCACTACACAGGGGACACAAGGCTGCATACACTACACAGGGGAAACAAGGCTGCATACACTGCACAGGGGAAACAAGGCTGTATACACTACACAGGGAACACAAGGCTGCATGCACTAAACAGGGGAAACAAGGCTGTATACACTACACAGGGGAAACAAGGCTGCATACACTACTCAGGGGAAACAAGGCTGCATATGCTACACAGGGGACACAAAGCTGCATACACTACACAGGGGAAACAAGGCTGCATACACTACACAGGGGAAACAACACTGTATTCATGAAACAGGAGACACAAGGCTGCATACGCTACACAGGGGAAATAAGCCTTCATAAGTACAAGGGAATAAGATAGGAAATGAAAGCTGTTTGAAGGGTAATGATTTTATTGTCCAGTCATAAAATGTCAGATTTAACATAAAGGAAATTGAGCTCCTTTGTAATATTGTTTCATGCCTATTTACCTTGACATTTACATTTTTACATTTACATTTAAAATCGTTTCCTATAATTATTTAACACGAAGTAGA